>NC_134482.1:4633315-4745315 GCF_964194025.1 Convolutriloba macropyga | reverse complement strand
CGGTGACATAAAGTTGACTTTTCTTCTGTCAAGATTAAACATTATAGTGTTTTGGATTGCTCAGTTGATGAGGGGTATCACTAAATACAGATTGTACCATTTTCCTACAAGTTTTGATGGTTTACATTAGCGAAACTTGAAATTTGATAGCCAAAATAGGTCATTTGACCAAATGAATGGGTGAAGTGGTGTTTTTTGCAATTGAACAAGTTTTTGGGCGTGCATTTTGTGTTTTCTATACACTATTCAGGTTGTTGAAGCTAATTGTATCAAACAATGGGATTAATTCAACAATTTTTCTTTTTTCACGATTTCATCAAATTTCCGTGGATGTTGTTTTATGTCAAAACACACAAAACATCATAACCTTCATGGTGAGGTGGGAAATTTTTTCCCACCTCCCCATGAAGGTTTTCCGTGACCCAGAACGTCGAAGTGGACCAGAACCACACCCAAGAATACGCCGGCAACTATGTTTCACGTTATTTTACGTCAGTTCCCGAGATTTTGGGCTTCACTTTTAGCCCAAAAAATGCGGTACAGAGCAGTATTTTGTTAATTTCTTCTAAAGTACTGAACCAAATTGAACGGGAGTGGTCGCATTCTGTTGGCACTGAACCCCTCTTGCTTGCAGTGTTTGGTTGGTTTCTCAAATCGTTGTAATCAAAAAGTTATTAATGTTCAAATTTGAAATAGTTCGAATTTTCGGGTTTTTATGGGTGACCCAATTTTCGGTACAACAAAACACTCGATTTACCCAACAAGTGTTAGTGTTTTAGAATCCCCAGTTAGTGGGGAGTCTCCCCATATATATTTTATATGGTATTTTATGTAGTTGAGATTGTCAATTTTGGCTCTGAGTGGCGGTCACCTCGCTTTTTTGGTCATTTGGTACGGTACCTTATAATTGCTATAACTCCTCGAAGAATGTACCGATTGGGCTCATTTTTTAATATGATGCGTATCTCAAGCAGTGCTACAAACTGTACTAAGGGGGTTTATTTTTGTCCGGCCGTTTTAGAGAAATTGGCCAGTAAACTTGCCCTCGATTTTAGCCCCAGAAGCGGTTGACACCAGCGGTTGATAGCGGTTGACCATTGGTTGACACTTTGAACTGTGTTACAAAAATTAGTGTTTTGAACAGCGCGTGTTATGTAGATTCCGAATATGTATACTTTATATAGCGTTTTCCGAGGTTTAGGTGTTCAATTTTAGCTGTGAAGGTGGTGTAACCCTGTTACAGGGTTATTTGGTACGGTACCTTATTTTTGCTATAACTTCTTGAAAAATGCACCGATTGGGCTCATTTTTTGATATGATGCGTGTCTCAAGCTGTGCTACAATTGGTACTAAGGGCGTTTGTTTTTGTTCAGCCGTTTTTGAGAAATTGGCCAGGAAAGTTGACCCCAGTTCGACCTCCTGTGGAGAGAAACACCACCTTGAGTACGATATTAAACCTTGTTGTGGGTTCAATCCACGGTGAAATTTAGTGTGTTAGATTCCCCTGTTAGTGGGGAGTCTCCCCATATATATTTTACAGGTGGTTATAATGAGTGGTTATGTTATAGTACAGAAACAGGACCCGAAATCGGTCATTTTGGTCATTTGGTACGGTACCTTTATGTTGTAATATCTCCTTATAGAGTGAACCGATTTTTGATCTGTTTGTTGATTTGAGCTCAGCTTGAGCAATACTTGAATCCCTGTAAATGGCGTTTTGTTTCTTTCAGCCGTTTTTGAGAAATTGGCCTCGACACATACGGTCATTTGGACCTTTTAGTGACTGGTACGTTTCGCGTTTCTACATGTGAAATGTTGAAAATTAATGACTTTGACTGCACGAGTAGGCCCGTTGAACTCCATTTGTAATAGGGAAGCTCCCCATATATAGTTTGTATATGGTTTTCAGGGTTTCAGGGGGTCAATTTTGGGTCTGCAGATGACCCCCCCCAACCCCCTGATTTCATGCTTATAGTGAAGTAATTCACTTGGGAAAGTGGGAAAACTATCGAATTCGGGGCCAGCACTGGTCTCATAGACCCAGTATGTATGAGCCAGAACTCATGCCAAAATTTGGCGTTGGTGGGTTGGGCGGTCGGCGTTTGGGGGGGGTGGTTTTGGGGGGGGGGGGTGTGCGGCGGTTTGGCGCGCCGGGGGGGGGGGGGGGTTTGGTTTGGCGCTTGTTGGGGGTGGCCGCGCGTCTTGTGTGTTGTCTTTGATGTTTTCTTTTATGTATACTAACAAAGTGTTTTTTCAGAGTTTGTTTGCTTTGCTTCTTTCTGCTGCCGTCTCCTCTCAGGTGAGTTCTTTCCGCTTCTTTGCTCGCTAGCTTGGCTAGCTCTCGCTTTCTTTCGGTCTGGTTTGCTCTGCACCGCAGAGCTGCGGTTTTCGGACCGGTTTTTTGGTCCGTGTTCCCACATAGTGGGAAAGTGTTCTTGCAAAGCAAGAAGGTTCGTTGAAGCTTTGCGCTTTTCTTGGGTTTTTATTTTTGAGCTTTGTTAGCTTCCGCTTTCTTTTTTCGGTCTGGTTTGCTGTGCAACGCACAGCTTCGGTTTCCTGAGTGGTCTTTTGGCCCAAATTCCCACTCCGTGGGAATTAATTCTGGCAAAGCCAGAAGGTTCGTTGGTTACGAAAAAAGTACTTAATACGTTGTCAAATTTCACACTCAAAAATTGTGCTTGCGCAATTTCATAAAAAGTCTTTTTCAATATAGTCAAGGACTTGTTCAAATGAATAGAGGTTCTATCTAGGAGAGTCATAACCCTAGTAGGTTCTGAATGAGTGATAATTTTTGATCTAGGTGATTTACGAAAAAAGTACTTACTACGTTGTTAAATTTCACGCTCAAAAATTGTGCTTGCGCAATTTCATAAAAAGTCTTTTTCAATATAGTCAAGGACTTGTTCAAATGAATAGAGGTTCTATCTAGGAGTGTCATAACCCTAGTAGGTTCTGAATGAGTGCTAATTTTTGATCTAGGTGGTTTCCGAAAAAAGTACTTACTACGTTGTCAAATTTCACGCTCAAAAACTGTGCTTGCGCAATTTCATAAAAAGTCATTTTCAATATGGTCAAGGACTTGTTCAAATGAATTGAGGTTCTATGTAGGAGTGTCATAACCCTATTAGGTTCTGAATGAGTGATAATTTTTGATCTAGGTGGTTTACGAAAAAAGTACTTACTACGTTGTCAAATTTCACGCTCAAAAACTATGCTTCTGCAATTTCATAAAAAGTCATTTTCAATATGACCAAGGACTTGTTCAAATGAATTGAGGGTCTATGTAGGAGTGTCATAACCCTAGTAGGTTCTGAATGACTGATAATTTTTGATCTAGGTGGTTTACGAAAAAAGTACTTACTATGTTGTCAAATTTCACGCTAAAAACTATGCTTCCGCAATTTCATAAAAAGTCATTTTCAATATGGTCAAGGACTTGTTCAAATTAATTGAGGTTCTATGCAGGAGTGTCATAACCCTAGTAGGTTCTGAATGAGTGCTAGTTTTTGATCTAGGTGGTTTCCGAAAAAAGTACTTACTATGTTGTCAAATTTCACGCTAAAAACTATGCTTCTGCAATTTCATAAAAAGTCATTTTCAATATGGTCAAGGACTTGTTCAAATGAATTGAGGTTCTATGTAGGAGTGTCATAACCCTAGTAGGTTCTGAATGAGTGATAATTTTTGATCTAGGTGGTTTACGAAAAAAGTACTTACTATGTTGTTAAATTTCACGCTCAAAAACTGTGCTTGCGCAATTTCATAAAAAGTCATTTTCAATATGGTCAAGGACTTTTTCAAATGAATTGAGTTTCTATCTAGGAGTGTCATAACCCTAGTAGGTTCTGAATGAGTGCTAATTTTTGATCTAGGTGGTTTACGAAAAAAGTACTTACTACGTTGTTAAATTTCACGCTCAAAAACTGTGCTTGCGCAATTTCATAAAAAGTCATTTTCAATGTGGTCAAGGACTTGTTCAAATGAATTGAGGTTCTATGTAGGAGTGTCATAACCCTAGTAGGTTCTGAATGAGTGATAATTTTTGATCTAGGTGGTTTACGAAAAAAAGTACTTACTATGTTGTCAAATTTCACGCTCAAAAACTGTGCTGGTGCATTTTCATAAAAAGTTATTTTCAATATAGTCAAGGACTTGCTCAAATGAATTGGGGTTCTATGTAGGAGTGTCATAACCCTAGTAGGTTCCGAATGAGTGATAATTTTTGATCTAGGTGGTTTACGAAAAAAGTACTTACTACGTTGTCAAATTTCACGCTCAAAAACTGTGCTTGCGCAATTTCATAAAAAGTCATTTTCAATATAGTCAAGGACTTGTTCAAATGAATTGAGGTTCTATCTAGGAGTGTCATAACCCTAGTAGGTTCTGAATGAGTGCTAATTTTTGGTCTAGGTGGTTTCCGAAAAAAGTACTTACTATGTTGTCAAATTTCACGCTAAAAACTATGCTTCTGCAATTTCATAAAAAGTCATTTTCAATATGGTCAAGGACTTGTTCAAATGAATTGAGGTTCTATGTAGGAGTGTCATAACCCTAGTAGGTTCTGAATGAGTGATAATTTTTGATCTAGGTGGTTTACGAAAAAAGTACTTACTACGTTGTTAAATTTCACGCTCAAAAACTGTGCTTGCGCAATTTCATAAAAAGTCATTTTCAATATAGTCAAGGACTTGTTCAAATGAATTGAGGTTCTATCTAGGAGTGTCATAACCCTAGCAGGTTCTGAACGAGTGCTAATTTTTGATCTAGCTGGTTTCCGAAAAAAGTACTTACTACGTGGTCAAATTTCACGCTCAAAAACTGTGCTTGCGCAATTTCATAAAAAGTCATTTTCAATATGGTCAAGGACTTGTTCAAATGAATTGAGGTTCTATGTAGGAGTGTCATAACCCTAGTAGGTTCTGAATGAGTGATAATTTTTGATCTAGGTGGTTTACGAAAAAAGAACTTACTACGTTGTCAAATTTCACGCTCAAAAACTGTGCTTGCGCAATTTCATAAAAAATCATTTTCAATGTGGTCAAGGACTTGTTCAAATGAATTGAGGTTCTATGTAGGAGTGTCATAACCCTAGTAGGTTCTGAATGAGTGATAATTTTTGATCTAGGTGGTTTACGAAAATAGTACCTACTACGTTGTCAAATTTCACGCTCAAAAACTGTGCTTGCGCAATTTCATAAAAAGTCATTTTCAATATGGTCAAGGACTTGTTCAAAGGAATTGAGGTTCTATGTAGGAGTGTCATAACCCTAGTAGGTTCTGAATGAGTGATAATTTTTGATCTAGGTGGTTTACGAAAAAAGTACTTGCTACGTTGTCAAATTTCACGCTCAAAAACTGTGCTTGCGCAATTTCATAAAAAGTCATTTTCAATATGGTCAAGGACTTGTTCGAATGAATTGAGGTTCTATGTAGGAGTGTCATAGCCCTATTAGGTTCTGAATGAGTGTTAATTTTTGATCTAGGTGGTTTACGAAAAAAGAACTTACTACGTTGTTAAATTTCACGCTCAAAAACTGTGCTTGCGCAATTTCATAAAAAGTCATTTTCAATATAGTCAAGGACTTGTTCAAATGAATTGAGGTTCTATCTAGGAGTGTCATAACCCTAGTAGGTTCTGAATGAGTGCTAATTTTTGATCTAGGTGGTTTCCGAAAAAAGTACCTACTACGTTGTCAAATTTCACGCTCAAAAACTGTGCTTGCGCAATTTCATAAATAGTCATTTTCAATATGGTCAAGGACTTGCTCAAATGAATTGAGGTTCTATGTAGGAGTGTCATAACCCTAGTAGGTTCTGAATGAGTGATAAT
The DNA here is from genome assembly GCF_964194025.1 of Convolutriloba macropyga. Classification (NCBI taxonomy): domain Eukaryota; kingdom Metazoa; phylum Xenacoelomorpha; order Acoela; family Convolutidae; genus Convolutriloba; species Convolutriloba macropyga. Next base: position 4,739,485 of record NC_134482.1, on the reverse strand, counting down.
TTTTGACCTAGGTGGTTTACGAAAAAAGAACTTACTACGTTGTCAAATTTCACGCTCAAAAACTGTGCTTGCGCAATTTCATAAAAAATCATTTTCAATGTGGTCAAGGACTTGTTCAAATGAATTGAGGTTCTATGTAGGAGTGTCATAACCCTAGTAGGTTCTGAATGAGTGATAATTTTTGATCTAGGTGGTTTACGAAAATAGTACCTACTACGTTGTCAAATTTCACGCTCGAAAACTGTGCTTGCGCAATTTCATAAAAAGTCATTTTCAATATGGTCAAGGACTTGTTCAAAGGAATTGAGGTTCTATGTAGGAGTGTCATAACCCTAGTAGGTTCTGAATGAGTGATAATTTTTGATCTAGGTGGTTTACGAAAAAAGTACTTACTACGTTGTCAAATTTCACGCTCAAAAACTGTGCTTGCGCAATTTCATAAAAAGTCATTTTCAATATGGTCAAGGACTTGTTCGAATGAATTGAGGTTCTATGTAGGAGTGTCATAGCCCTAGTAGGTTCTGAATGAGTGATAATTTTTGATCTAGGTGGTTTACGAAAAAAGTACTTACTACGTTGTTAAATTTCACGCTCAAAAACTGTGCTTGCGCAATTTCATAAAAAGTCATTTTCAATATAGTCAAGGACTTGTTCAAATGAATTGAGGTTCTATCTAGGAGTGTCATAACCCTAGTAGGTTCTGAATGAGTGCTAATTTTTGATCTAGGTGGTTTCCGAAAAAAGTACCTACTACGTTGTCAAATTTCACGCTCAAAAACTGTGCTTGCGCAATTTCATAAAAAGTCATTTTCAATATGGTCAAGGACTTGCTCAAATGAATTGAGGTTCTATGTAGGAGTGTCATAACCCTAGTAGGTTCTGAATGAGCGATAATTTTTGATCTAGGTGGTTTACGAAAAAAGTACTTACTACGTTGTCAAATTTCACGCTCAAAAACTGTGCTTGCGCAATTTCATAAAAAGTCATTTTCAATGTGGTCAAGGACTTGTTCAAATGAATTGAGGTTCTATGTAGGAGTGTCATAACCCTAGTAGGTTCTGAATGAGTGATAATTTTTGATCTAGGTGGTTTACGAAAAAAGTACTTACTACGTTGTTAAATTTCACGCTCAAAAACTGTGCTTGCGCAATTTCATAAAAAGTCATTTTCAATATAGTCAAGGACTTGTTCAAATGAATTGAGGTTCTATGTAGGAGTGTCATAACCCTAGTAGGTTCTGAATGAGTGATAATTTTTGATCTAGGTGGTTTACGAAAAAAGTACTTACTACGTTGTTAAATTTCACGCTCAAAAACTGTGCTTGCGCAATTTCATAAAAAGTCATTTTCAATATAGTCAAGGACTTGTTCAAATGAATTGAGGTTCTATCTAGGAGTGTCATAACCCTAGTAGGTTCTGAATGAGTGATAATTTTTGATCTAGGTGGTTTACGAAAAAAGAACTTACTACGTTGTTAAATTTCACGCTCAAAAACTGTGCTTGCGCAATTTCATAAAAAGTCATTTTCAATATAGTCAAGGACTTGTTCAAATGAATTGAGGTTGTATCTAGGAGTGTCATAACCCTAGTAGGTTCTGAATGAGTGATAATTTTTGATCTAGGTGGTTTACGAAAAAAGAACTTACTACGTTGTCAAATTTCACGCTCAAAAACTGTGCTTGCGCAATTTCATAAAAAATCATTTTCAATGTGGTCAAGGACTTGTTCAAATGAATTGAGGTTCTATGTAGGAGTGTCATAACCCTAGTAGATTCTGAATGAGTGATAATTTTTGATCTAGGTGGTTTACGAAAAAAGTACCTACTACGTTGTCAAATTTCACGCTCAAAAACTGTGCTTGCGCAATTTCATAAAAAGTCATTTTCAATATGGTCAAGGACTTGTTCAAAGGAATTGAGGTTCTATGTAGGAGTGTCATAACCCTAGTAGGTTCTGAATGAGTGATAATTTTTGATCTAGGTGGTTTACGAAAAAAGTACTTACTACGTTGTCAAATTTCACGCTCAAAAACTGTGCTTGCGCAATTTCATAAAAAGTCATTTTCAATATGGTCAAGGACTTGTTCGAATGAATTGAGGTTCTATGTAGGAGTGTCATAACCCTTGTAGGTTCTGAATGAGTGATAATTTTTGATCTAGGTGGTTTACCAAAAAAGTACTTACTACGTTGTCAAATTTCACGCTCAAAAACTGTGCTTGCGCAATTTCATAAAAAGTCATTTTCAATATGGTCAAGGACTTGTTCGAATGAATTGAGGTTCTATGTAGGAGTGTCGTAGCCCTAGTAGGTTCTGAATGAGTGATAATTTTTGATCTAGTAGGTTTACGAAAAAAGTACTTACTACGTTGTTAAATTTCACGCTCAAAAACTGTGCTTGCGCAATTTCATAAAAAGTCATTTTCAATATAGTCAAGGACTTGTTCAAATGAATTGAGTATCTATCTAGGAGTGTCATAACCCTAGTAGGTTCTGAATGAGTGCTAATTTTTGATCTAGGTGGTTTCCGAAAAAAGTACCTACTACGTTGTCAAATTTCACGCTCAAAAACTGTGCTTGCGCAATTTCATAAAAAGTCATTTTCAATATGGTCAAGGACTTGTTCAAATGAATTGAGGTTCTATGTAGGAGTGTCATAACCCTAGTAGGTTCTGAATGAGTGATAATTTTTGATCTAGGTGGTTTACGAAAAAAGTACTTACTACGTTGTCAAATTTCACGCTCAAAAACTGTGCTTGCGCAATTTCATAAAAAGTCATTTTCAATATGGTCAAGGACTTGTTCAAAGGAATTGAGGTTCTATGTAGGAGTGTCATAACCCTAGTAGGTTCTGAATGAGTGATAATTTTTGATCTAGGTGGTTTACGAAAAAAGTACTTACTACGTTGTCAAATTTCACGCTCAAAAACTGTGCTTGCGCAATTTCATAAAAAGTCATTTTCAATATGGTCAAGGACTTGTTCGAATGAATTGAGGTTCTATGTAGGAGTGTCATAACCCTAGTAGGTTCTGAATGAGTGATAATTTTTGATCTAGGTGGTTTACGAAAAAAGTACCTACTACGTTGTCAAATTTCACGCTCAAAAACTGTGCTTGCGCAATTTCATAAAAAATCATTTTCAATACGGTCAAGGACTTGTTCAAAGGAATTGAGGTTCTATGTAGGAGTGTCATAACCCTAGTAGGTTCTGAATGAGTGATAATTTTTGATCTAGGTGGTTTACGAAAAAAGTACTTACTACGTTGTCAAATTTCACGCTCAAAAACTGTGCTTGCGCAATTTCATAAAAAGTCATTTTCAATATGGTCAAGGACTTGTTCGAATGAATTGAGGTTCTATGTAGGAGTGTCATAACCCTTGTAGGTTCTGAATGAGTGATAATTTTTGATCTAGGTGGTTTACCAAAAAAGTACTTACTACGTTGTCAAATTTCACGCTCAAAAACTGTGCTTGCGCAATTTCATAAAAAGTCATTTTCAATATGGTCAAGGACTTGTTCGAATGAATTGAGGTTCTATGTAGGAGTGTCGTAGCCCTAGTAGGTTCTGAATGAGTGATAATTTTTGATCTAGTAGGTTTACGAAAAAAGTACTTACTACGTTGTTAAATTTCACGCTCAAAAACTGTGCTTGCGCAATTTCATAAAAAGTCATTTTCAATATAGTCAAGGACTTGTTCAAATGAATTGAGTATCTATCTAGGAGTGTCATAACCCTAGTAGGTTCTGAATGAGTGCTAATTTTTGATCTAGGTGGTTTCCGAAAAAAGTACCTACTACGTTGTCAAATTTCACGCTCAAAAACTGTGCTTGCGCAATTTCATAAAGTCATTTTCAATATGGTCAAGGACTTGTTCAAAGGAATTGAGGTTCTATGTAGGAGTGTCATAACCCTAGTAGGTTCTGAATGAGTGATAATTTTTGATCTAGGTGGTTTACGAAAAAAGTACTTTACGTTGTCAAATTTCACGCTCAAAAACTGTGCTTGCGCATTTTCATAAAAAGTCATTTTCAATATGGTCAAGGACTTGTTCAAAGGAATTGAGGTTCTATGTAGGAGTGTCATAACCCTAGTAGGTTCTGAATGAGTGATAATTTTTGATCTAGGTGGTTTACGAAAAAAGTACTTACTACGTTGTCAAATTTCACGCTCAAAAACTGTGCTTGCGCAATTTCATAAAAAGTCATTTTCAATATGGTCAAGGACTTGTTCGAATGAATTGAGGTTCTATGTAGGAGTGTCATAACCCTAGTAGGTTCTGAATGAGTGATAATTTTTGATCTAGGTGGTTTACGAAAAAAGTACCTACTACGTTGTCAAATTTCACGCTCAAAAACTGTGCTTGCGCAATTTCATAAAAAGTCATTTTCAATATGGTCAAGGACTTGTTCAAAGGAATTGAGGTTCTATGTAGGAGTGTCATAACCCTAGTAGGTTCTGAATGAGTGATAATTTTTGATCTAGGTGGTTTACGAAAAAAGTACTTACTACGTTGTCAAATTTCACGCTCAAAAACTGTGCTTGCGCAATTTCATAAAAAGTCATTTTCAATATGGTCAAGGACTTGTTCGAATGAATTGAGGTTCTATGTAGGAGTGTCATAACCCTTGTAGGTTCTGAATGAGTGATAATTTTTGATCTAGGTGGTTTACCAAAAAAGTACTTACTACGTTGTCAAATTTCACGCTCAAAAACTGTGCTTGCGCAATTTCATAAAAAGTCATTTTCAATATGGTCAAGGACTTGTTCGAATGAATTGAGGTTCTATGTAGGAGTGTCGTAGCCCTAGTAGGTTCTGAATGAGTGATAATTTTTGATCTAGTAGGTTTACGAAAAAAGTACTTACTACGTTGTTAAATTTCACGCTCAAAAACTGTGCTTGCGCAATTTCATAAAAAGTCATTTTCAATATAGTCAAGGACTTGTTCAAATGAATTGAGTATCTATCTAGGAGTGTCATAACCCTAGTAGGTTCTGAATGAGTGCTAATTTTTGATCTAGGTGGTTTCCGAAAAAAGTACCTAATACGTTGTCAAATTTCACGCTCAAAAACTGTGCTTGCGCAATTTCATAAAAAGTCATTTTCAATATGGTCAAGGACTTGTTCAAATGAATTGAGGTTCTATATAGGAGTGTCATAACCCTAGTAGGTTCTGAATGAGTGATAATTTTTGATCTAGGTGGTTTACGAAAAAAGTACTTACTACGTTGTCAAATTTCACGCTCAAAAACTGTGCTTGCGCAATTTCATAAAAAGTCATTTTCAATATGGTCAAGGACTTGTTCAAAGGAATTGAGGTTCTATGTAGGAGTGTCATAACCCTAGTAGGTTCTGAATGAGTGATAAATTTTGATCTAGGTGGTTTACGAAAAAAGTACTTACTACGTTGTCAAATTTCACGCTCAAAAACTGTGCTTGCGCAATTTCATAAAAAGTCATTTTCAATATGGTCAAGGACTTGTTCGAATGAATTGAGGTTCTATGTAGGAGTGTCATAGCCCTAGTAGGTTCTGAATGATTGATAATTTTTGATCTAGGTGGTTTACCAAAAAAGTACTTACTACGTTGTCAAATTTCACGCTCAAAAACTGTGCTTGCGCAATTTCATAAAAAGTCATTTTCAATATGGTCAAGGACTTGTTCGAATGAATTGAGGTTCTATGTAGGAGTGTCGTAGCCCTACTAGGTTCTGAATGAGTGATAATTTTTGATCTAGTAGGTTTACGAAAAAAGTACTTACTACGTTGTTAAATTTCACGCTCAAAAACTGTGCTTGCGCAATTTCATAAAAAGTCATTTTCAATATAGTCAAGGACTTGTTCAAATGAATTGAGTATCTATCTAGGAGTGTCATAACCCTAGTAGGTTCTGAATGAGTGCTAATTTTTGATCTAGGTGGTTTCCGAAAAAAGTACCTACTACGTTGTCAAATTTCACGCTCAAAAACTGTGCTTGCGCAATTTCATAAAAAGTCATTTTCAATATGGTCAAGGACTTGTTCAAATGAATTGAGGTTCTTTGTAGGAGTGTCATAACCCTAGTAGGTTCTGAATGAGTGATAATTTTTGATCTAGGTGGTTTACGAAAAAAGTACTTACTACGTTGTCAAATTTCACGCTCAAAAACTGTGCTTGCGCAATTTCATAAAAAGTCATTTTCAATATGGTCAAGGACTTGTTCAAAGGAATTGAGGTTCTATGTAGGAGTGTCATAACCCTAGTAGGTTCTGAATGAGTGATAATTTTTGATCTAGGTGGTTTACGAAAAAAGTACTTACTACGTTGTCAAATTTCACGCTCAAAAACTGTGCTTGCGCAATTTCATAAAAAGTCATTTTCAATATGGTCAAGGACTTGTTCGAATGAATTGAGGTTCTATGTAGGAGTGTCATAACCCTAGTAGGTTCTGAATGAGTGATAATTTTTGATCTAGGTGGTTTACGAAAAAAGTACTTACTACGTTGTCAAATTTCACGCTCAAAAACTGTGCTTGCGCAATTTCATAAAAAGTCATTTTCAATATGGTCAAGGACTTGTTCAAAGGAATTGAGGTTCTATGTAGGAGTGTCATAACCCTAGTAGGTTCTGAATGAGTGATAATTTTTGATCTAGGTGGTTTACGAAAAAAGTACTTACTACGTTGTCAAATTTCACGCTCAAAAACTGTGCTTGCGCAATTTCATAAAAAGTCATTTTCAATATGGTCAAGGACTTGTTCGAATGAATTGAGGTTCTATGTAGGAGTGTCATAACCCTAGTAGGTTCTGAATGAGTGATAATTTTTGATCTAGGTGGTTTACGAAAAAAGTACCTACTACGTTGTCAAATTTCACGCTCAAAAACTGTGCTTGCGCAATTTCATAAAAAGTCATTTTCAATATGGTCAAGGACTTGTTCAAAGGAATTGACGTTCTATGTAGGAGTGTCATAGCCCTAGTAGGTTCTGAATGAGTGATAATTTTTGATCTAGGTTGTTTCCGAAAAAATACCTACTACGTTGTCAAATTTCACGCTCAAAAACTGTGCTTGCGCAATTTCATAAAAAGTCATTTTCAATATGGTCAAGGACTTGTTCAAATGAATTGAGGTTCTATGTAGGAGTGTCATAACCCTAGTAGGTTCTGAATGAGTGATAATTTTTGATCTAGGTGGTTTACGAAAAAAGTACTTACTACGTTGTCAAATTTCACGCTCAAAAACTGTGCTTGCGCAATTTCATAAAAAGTCATTTTCAATATAGTCAAGGACTTGTTCAAATGAATTGAGGTTCTATCTAGGAGTGTCATAACCCTAGTAGGTTCTGAATGAGTGCTAATTTTTGATCTAGGTGGTTTCCGAAAAAAGTACCTACTACGTTGTCAAATTTCACGCTCAAAAACTGTGCTTGCGCAATTTCATAAAGTCATTTTCAATATGGTCAAGGACTTGTTCAAAGGAATTGAGGTTCTATGTAGGAGTGTCATAACCCTAGTAGGTTCTGAATGAGTGATAATTTTTGATCTAGGTGGTTTACGAAAAAAGTACTTTACGTTGTCAAATTTCACGCTCATAAACTGTGCTTGCGCAATTTCATAAAAAGTCATTTTCAATATGGTCAAGGACTTGTTAAAAGGAATTGAGGTTCTATGTAGGAGTGTCATAGCCCTAGTAGGTTCTGAATGAGTGATAATTTTTGATCTAGGTGGTTTACGAAAAAAGTACTTACTACGTTGTTAAATTTCACGCTCAAAAACTGTGCTTGCGCAATTTCATAAAAAGTCATTTTCAATATAGTCAAGGACTTGTTCAAATGAATTGAGGTTCTATCTAGGATTGTCATAACCCTAGTAGTTTCTGAATGAGTGCTAATTTTTGATCTAGGTGGTTTCCGAAAAAAGTACCTACTACGTTGTCAAATTTCACGCTCAAAAACTGTGCTTGCGCAATTTCATAAAAAGTCATTTTCAATATGGTCAAGGACTTGTTCAAATGAATTGAGGTTCTATGTAGGAGTGTCATAACCCTAGTAGGTTCTGAATGAGTGATAATTTCTGATCTAGGTGGTTTACGAATAAAGTACTTACTACGTTGTCAAATTTCACGCTCAAAAACTGTGCTTGCGCAATTTCATAAAAAGTCATTTTCAATGTGGTCAAGGACTTGTTCAAATGAATTGAGGTTCTATGTAGGAGTGTCATAACCCTAGTAGGTTCTGAATGAGTGATAATTTCTGATCTAGGTGGTTTACGAAAAAAGTACTTACTACGTTGTTAAATTTCACGCTCAAAAACTGTGCTTGCGCAATTTCATAAAAAGTCATTTTCAATATAGTCAAGGACTTGTTCAAATGAATTGAGGTTCTATCTAGGAGTGTCATAACCCCAATTGGTTCTGAATGAGTGATAATTTTTGATCTAGGTGGTTTACGAAAAAAGAACTTAATACGTTGTCAAATTTCACGCTCAAAAACTGTGCTTGCGCAATTTCATAAAAAATCATTTTCAATGTGGTCAAGGACTTGTTCAAATGAATTGAGGTTCTATGTGGGAGTGTCATAACCCTAGTAGGTTCTGAATGAGTGATAATTTTTGATCTAGGTGGTTTACGAAAAAAGTACCTACTACGTTGTCAAATTTCACGCTCAAAAACTGTGCTTGCGCAATTTCATAAAAAGTCATTTTCAATATGGTCAAGGACTTGTTCGAATGAATTGAGGTTCTATGTAGGAGTGTCATAACCCTTGTAGGTTCTGAATGAGTGATAATTTTTGATCTAGGTGGTTTACGAAAAAAGTACGTACTACGTTGTCAAATTTCACTCTCAAAAACTGTGCTGGTGCATTTTCATAAAAAAGTCATTTTCAATATGGTCAAGGACTTGTTCAAATGAATTGAGGTTCTATGTAGGAGTGTCATAACCCTAGTAGGTTCTGAATGAGTGATAATTTTTGATCTAGGTGGTTTCCGAAAAAAGTACTTACTATGTTGTCAAATTTCACGCTCAAAAACTGTGCTGGTGCATTTTCATAAAAAGTCATTTTCAATATAGTCAAGGACTTGTTCAAATGATATGAGGTTCTATGTAGGAGTGTCATAACCCTAGTAGGTTCTGAATGAGTGATAATTTTTGATCTAGGTGGTTTACGAAAAAAGTGCCTACTACGTTGTCAAATTTCACTCTCAAAAACTGTGCTGGTGTAATTTCATAAAAAGTCATTTTCAATATGGTCAAGGACTTGTTCAAATGAATTGAGGTTCTATGTAGGAGTGTCATAACCCTAGTAGATTCTGAATGATTTATAATTTTTGATCTAGGTGGTTTACGAAAAAAGTACTTACTACGTTGTTAAATTTCACGCTCAAAAACTGTGCTTGCGCAATTTCATAAAAAGTCATTTTCAATATAGTCAAGGACTTGTTCAAATGAATTGAGGTTCTATCTAGGAGTGTCATAACCCTAGTAGGTTCTGAATGAGTGCTATTTTTTGATCTAGGTGGTTTCCGAAAAAAGTACCTACTACGTTGTCAAATTTCACGCTCAAAAAGTGTGCTTGCGCGATTTCATAAAAGGTCATTTTCAATATGGTCAAGGACTTGTTCAAATGAATTGAGGTTCTATGTAGTAGTGTCATAACCCTAGTAGGTTCTGAATGAGTGATAATTTTTGATCTAGGTGGTTTACGAAAAAATTACTTACTACGTTGTCAAATTTCACCCTCAAAAACTGTGCTGGTGCATTTTCATAAAAAGTCATTTTCAATATGGTCAAGGACTTGTTCAAATGAATTGAGGTTCTATGTAGGAGTGTCATAACCCTAGTAGGTTCTGAATGAGTGATAATTTTTGATCTAGGTGGTTTCCGAAAAAAGTACTTACTATGTTGTCAAATTTCACGCTCAAAAACTGTGCTGGTGCATTTTCATAAAAAGTCATTTTCAATATAGTCAAGGACTTGTTCAAATGATATGAGGTTATATGTAGGAGTGTCATAACCCTATTAGGTTCTGAATGAGTGATAACTTTTGATCTAGGTGGTTTACGAAAAAAGTACTTACTACGTTGTTAAATTTCACGCTCAAAAACTGTGCTTGCGCAATTTCATAAAAAGTCATTTTCAATATGGTCAAGGACTTGTTCAAATGAATTGAGGTTCTATGTAGGAGTGTCATAACCCTAGTAGGTTCTGAATGAGTGATAATTTTTGATCTAGGTGGTTTACGAAAAAAGAACTTACTACGTTGTCAAATTTCACGCTCAAAAACTGTGCTTGCGCAATTTCATAAAAAGTCATTTTCAATGTGGTCAAGGACTTGTTCAAATGAATTGAGGTTCTATGTAGTAGTGTCATAACTCTAGTAGGTTCTGAATGAGTGATTATTTTTGATCTAGGTGGTTTACGAAAAAAGTACTTACTACGTTGTTAAATTTCACGCTCAAAAACTGTGCTTGCGCAATTTCATAAAAAGTCATTTTCAATATGGTCAAGGACTTGTTCAAATGAATTGAGGTTCTATGTAGGAGTGTCATAACCCTAGTAGGTTCTGAATGAGTGATAATTTTTGATCTAGGTGGTTTACGAAAAAAGAACTTACTACGTTGTCAAATTTCACGCTCAAAAACTGTGCTTGCGCAATTTCATAAAAAGTCATTTTCAATGTGGTCAAGGACTTGTTCAAATGAATTGAGGTTCTATGTAGTAGTGTCATAACTCTAGTAGGTTCTGAATGAGTGATTATTTTTGATCTAGGTGGTTTACGAAAAAAGTACTTACTACGTTGTCAAATTTCACGCTCAAAATCTGTGCTTGCGCAATTTCATAAAAAGTCATTTTCAATATGGTCAAGGACTTGTTCAAATGATATGAGGTTCTATGTAGGAGTGTCATAACCCTAGTAGGTTCTGAATGAGTGATAATTTTTGATATAGGTGGTTTACGAAAAAAGTACTTACTACGTTGTCAAATTTCACTCTCAAAAACTGTGCTGGTGCAATTTCATAAAAAGTCATTTTCAATATGGTCAAGGACTTGTTCAAATGAATTGAGGTTCTAGGTAGGATTGTCATAACCCTAGTAAGTTCTGAATGAGTGATAGTTTTTGATCTAGGTGGTTTACGAAAAAAGTACTTACTACGTTGTCAAATTTCACGCTCAAAAACTGTGCTTGCGCAATTTCATAAAAAGTCATTTTCAATATAGTCAAGGACTTGTTCAAATGAATTGAGGTTCTATGTAGGAGTGTCATAACCCTAGTAGGTTCTGAATGAGTTATAATTTTTGATCTAGGTGGTTTCCGAAAAAAGTACTTACTATGTTGTCAAATTTCACGCTCAAAAACTGTGCTGGTGCATTTTCATAAAATGTCATTTTCAATATAGTCAAGGACTTGTTCAAATGATATGAGGTTCTATCTAGGAGTGTCATAACCCTAGTAGGTTCTGAATGAGTGATAATTTTTGATCTAGGTGGTTTACGAAAAAAGTACTTACTACGTTGTCAAATTTCACTCTCAAAAACTGTGCTGGTGCAATTTCATAAAAAGTCATTTTCAATATGGTCAAGGACTTGTTCAAATGAATTGAGGTTCTATGTAGGAGTGTCATAACCCTAGTAGGTTCTGAATGAGTGATAATTTTTGATCCAGGTGGTTTACGAAAAAAGTACTTACTACGTTGTTAAATTTCACGCTCAAAAACTGTGCTTGCGCAATTTCATAAAAAGTCATTTTCAATATAGTCAAGGACTTGTTCAAATGAATTGAGGTTCTATCAGGAGTGTCATAACCCTAGTAGGTTCTGAATGAGTGATAATTTTTGATCTAGGTGGTTTACGAAAAAAGTACTTACTACGTTGTTAAATTTCACGCTCAAAAACTGTGCTTGCGCAATTTCATAAAAAGTCATTTTCAATATGGTCAAGGACTTGTTCAAATGCATTGAGGTTCTATGTAGGAGTGTCATAACCCTAGTAGGTTCTGAATGAGTGATAATTTTTGATCTAGGTGGTTTACGAAAAAAGTACTTACTACGTTGTCAAATTTCACGCTCAAAAACTGTGGTTGCGCAATTTCATAAAAAGTCATTTTCAATGTGGTCAAGGACTTGTTCAAATGAAATGAGGTTCTATGTAGGAGTGTCATAACCCTAGTAGGTTTTGAATGAGTGATAATTTTTGATCTAGGTGGTTTCCAAAAAAAGTACTTACTACGTTGTTAAATTTCACGCTCAAAAACTGTGCTTGCGCAATTCCATAAAAAGTCATTTTCAATATGGTCAAGGACTTGTTCAAATGAATTGAGGTTCTGTGTAGGAGTGTCATAACCCTAGTAGGTTCTGAATGAGTGATAGTTTTTGATCTAGGTGGTTTACGAAAAAAGTACTTACTACGTTGTCAAATTTCACGCTCAAAAATTGTGCTTGCGCAATTTCATAAAAAGTCATTTTCAATATGGTCAAGGACTTGTTCAAATGAATTGAGGTTCTATGTAGGAGTGTCATAACCCTAGTAGGTTCTGAATGAGTGATAATTTTTGATCTAGGTGGTTTACGAAAAAAGGACTTACTACGTTGTCAAATTTCACGCTCAAAAACTGTGCTTGCGCAATTTCATAAAAAGTCATTTTCAATATGGTCAAGGACTTGTCAAATGAATTGAGGTTCTATGCAGGAGTGTCATAACCCTATTAGGTTCTGAATGAGTGATAATTTTTGATCTAGGTGGTTTACGAAAAAAGTACTTACTACGTTGTCAAATTTCACGCTCAAAAACTGTGCTTGCGCAATTTCATAAAAAGTCATTTTCAATATGGTCAAGGACTTGTTCAAATGAATTGAGGTTCTATGTAGGAGTGTCATAACCCTAGTAGGTTCTGAATGAGTGATAATTTTTGATCTAGGTGGTTTCCGAAAAAAGTACTTACTATGTTGTCAAATTTCACGCTCAAAAACTGTGCTGGTGCATTTTCATAAAAAGTTATTTTCAATATAGTCAAGGACTTGTTCAAATGATATGAGGTTCTATGTAGGAGTGTCATAACCCTAGTAGGTTCTGAATGAGTGATAATTTTTGATCTAGGTGGTTTACGAAAAAAGTACTTACTACGTTGTCAAATTTCACTCTCAAAAACTGTGCTGGTGCATTTTCATAAAAAGTCATTTTCAGTATGGTCAAGGACTTGTTCAAATGAATTGAGGTTCTATGTAGGAGTGTCATAAGCCTAGTAGGTTCTGAATGAGTGATAATTTTTGATCTAGGTGGTTTCCGAAAAAAAGTACTTACTATGTTGTCAAATTTCACGCTCAAAAACTGTGCTGGTGCATTTTCATAAAAAGTCATTTTCAATATAGTCAAGGACTTGTTCAAATGATATGAGGTTCTATGTAGGAGTGTCATAACCCTAGTAGGTTCTGAATGAGTGATAATTTTTGATCTAGGTGGTTTACGAAAAAAGTACTTACTACGTTGTCAAATTTCACGCTCAAAAACTGTGCTTGCGCAATTTCATAAAAAGTCATTTTCAATATGGTCAAGGACTTGTTCAAATGAATTGAGGTTCTATGTAGGAGTGTCATAACCCTAGTAGGTTCTGAATGAGTGATAATTTTTGATCTAGGTGGTTTCCGAAAAAAGTACTTACTATGTTGTCAAATTTCACGCTCAAAAACTGCTGGTGCATTTTCATAAAAAGTTATTTTCAATATAGTCAAGGACTTGTTCAAATGATATGAGGTTCTATGTAGGAGTGTCATAACCCTAGTAGGTTCTGAATGAGTGATAGTTTTTGATCTAGGTGGTTTACGAAAAAAGTACTTACTACGTTGTCAAATTTCACTCTCAAAAACTGTGCTGGTGCATTTTCATAAAAAGTCATTTTCAATATGGTCAAGGACTTGTTCAAATGAATTGAGGTTCTATGTAGGAGTGTCATAACCCTAGTAGGTTCTGAATGAGTGATAATTTTTGATCTAGGTGGTTTCCGAAAAAAGTACTTAATATGTTGTCAAATTTTACTCTCAAAAACTGTGCTGGTGCATTTTCATAAAAAGTTATTTTCAATATAGTCAAGGACTTGTTCAAATGATATGAGGTTCTATGTAGGAGTGTCATAACCCTAGTAGGTTCTGAATGAGTGATAATTTTTGATCTAGGTGGTTTACGAAAGAAGTACTTACTACGTTGTCAAATTTCACTCTCAAAAACTGTGCTGGTGCATTTTCATAAAAAGTCATTTTCAATATGGTCAAGGACTTGTTCAAATGAATTGAGGTTCTATGTAGGAGTGTCATAAGCCTAGTAGGTTCTGAATGAGTGATAATTTTTGATCTAGGTGGTTTCCGAAAAAAGTACTTACTATGTTGTCAAATTTCACGCTCAAAAACTGTGCTGGTGCATTTTCATAAAAAGTCATTTTCAATATAGTCAAGGACTTGTTCAAATGATATGAGGTTCTATGTAGGAGTGTCATAACCCTAGTAGGTTCTGAATGAGTGATAATTTTTGATCTAGGTGGTTTACGAAAAAAGTACTTACTACGTTGTCAAATTTCACGCTCAAAAACTGTGCTTGCGCAATTTCATAAAAAGTCATTTTCAATATGGTCAAGGACTTGTTCAAATGAATTGAGGTTCTATGTAGGAGTGTCATAACCCTAGTAGGTTCTGAATGAGTGATAATTTTTGATCTAGGTGGTTTCCGAAAAAAGTACTTACTATGTTGTCAAATTTCACGCTCAAAAACTGTGCTGGTGCATTTTCATAAAAAGTTATTTTCAATATAGTCAAGGACTTGTTCAAATGATATGAGGTTCTATGTAGGAGTGTCATAACCCTAGTAGGTTCTGAATGAGTGATAATTTTTGATCTAGGTGGTTTACGAAAAAAGTACTTACTACGTTGTCAAATTTCACTCTCAAAAACTGTGCTGGTGCATTTTCATAAAAAGTCATTTTCAATATGGTCAAGGACTTGTTCAAATGAATTGAGGTTCTATGTAGGAGTGTCATAACCCTAGTAGGTTCTGAATGAGTGATAATTTTTGGTCTAGGTGGTTTCCGAAAAAAGTACTTAATATGTTGTCAAATTTCACGCTCAAAAACTGTGCTGGTGCATTTTCATAAAAAGTCATTTTCAATATAGTCAAGGACTTGTTCAAATGATATGAGGTTCTATGTAGGAGTGTCATAACGCTAGTAGGTTCTGAATGAGTGATAATTTTTGATCTAGGTGGTTTCCGAAAAAAGTACTTTCTATGTTGTCAAATTTCACGCTCAAAAACTGTGCTGGTGCATTTTCATAAAAAGTCATTTTCAAGATAGTCAAGGACTTGTTCAAATGATATGAGGTTCTATGTAGGAGTGTCATAACCCTAGTAGGTTCTGAATGAGTGATAATTTTTGATCTAGGTGGTTTCCGAAAAAAGTACTTACTATGTTGTCAAATTTCACGCTCAAAAACTGTGCTGGTGCATTTTCATAAAAAGTTATTTTCAATATAGTCAAGGACTTGTTCAAATGATATGAGGTTCTTTGTAGGAGTGTCATAACCCTAGTAGGTTCTGATTGAGTGATAATTTTTGATCTAGGTGGTTTACGAAAAAAGTACTTACTACGTTGTCAAATTTCACTCTCAAAAACTGTGCTGGTGCATTTTCATAAAAAGTCATTTTCAATATGGTCAAGGACTTGTTCAAATGAATTGAGGTTCTATGTAGGAGTGTCATAACCCTAGTAGGTTCTGAATGAGTGATAATTTTTGATCTCGGTGGTTTCCGAAAAAAGTACTTACTATGTTGTCAAATTTCACGCTCAAAAACTGTGCTGGTGCATTTTCATAAAAAGTCATTTTCAATATAGTCAAGGACTTGTTCAAATGATATGAGGTTCTATGTAGGAGTGTCATAACGCTAGTAGGTTCTGAATGAGTGATAATTTTTGATCTAGGTGGTTTCCGAAAAAAGTACTTTCTATGTTGTCAAATTTCACGCTCAAAAACTGTGCTGGTGCATTTTCATAAAAAGTCATTTTCAAGATAGTCAAGGACTTGTTCAAATGATATGAGGTTCTATGTAGGAGTGTCATAACCCTAGTAGGTTCTGAATGAGTGATAATTTTTGATCTAGGTGGTTTCCGAAAAAAGTACTTACTATGTTGTCAAATTTCACGCTCAAAAACTGTGCTGGTGCATTTTCATAAAAAGTTATTTTCAATATAGTCAAGGACTTGTTCAAATGATATGAGGTTCTTTGTAGGAGTGTCATAACCCTAGTAGGTTCTGATTGAGTGATAATTTTTGATCTAGGTGGTTTACGAAAAAAGTACTTACTACGTTGTCAAATTTCACTCTCAAAAACTGTGCTGGTGCATTTTCATAAAAAGTCATTTTCAATATGGTCAAGGACTTGTTCAAATGAATTGAGGTTCTATGTAGGAGTGTCATAACCCTAGTAGGTTCTGAATGAGTGATAATTTTTGATCTCGGTGGTTTCCGAAAAAAGTACTTACTATGTTGTCAAATTTCACGCTCAAAAACTGTGCTGGTGCATTTTCATAAAAAGTCATTTTCAATATAGTCAAGGACTTGTTCAAATGATATGAGGTTCTATGTAGGAGTGTCATAACCCTAGTAGGTTCTGAATGAGTGATAATTTTTGATCTAGGTGGTTTCCGAAAAAAGTACTTACTATGTTGTCAAATTTCACGCTCAAAAACTGTGCTGGTGCATTTTCATAAAAAGTCATTTTCAATATAGTCAAGGACTTGTTCAAATGATATGAGGTTCTATGTAGGAGTGTCATAACCCTAGTAGGTTCTGAATGAGTGATAATTTTTGATCTAGGTGGTTTCCGAAAAAAGTACTTACTACGTTGTCAAATTTCACTCTCAAAAACTGTGCTGGTGCATTTTCATAAAAAGTCATTTTCAATATGGTCAAGGACTTGTTCAAATGAATTGAGGTTCTATGTAGGAGTGTCATAACCCTAGTAGGTTCTGAATGAGTGATAATTTTTGATCTAGGTGGTTTCCGAAAAAAGTACTTACTATGTTGTCAAATTTCACGCTCAAAAACTGTGCTGGTGCATTTTCATAAAAAGTCATTTTCAATATAGTCAAGGACTTGTTCAAATGATATGAGGTTCTATGTAGGAGTGTCATAACCCTAGTAGGTTCTGAATGAGTGATAATTTTTGATCTAGGTGGTTTCCGAAAAAAGTACTTACTATGTTGTCAAATTTCACGCTCAAAAACTGTGCTGGTGCATTTTCATAAAAAGTCATTTTCAATATAGTCAAGGACTTGTTCAAATGATATGAGGTTCTATGTAGGAGTGTCATAACCCTAGTAGGTTCTGAATGAGTGATAATTTTTGATCTAGGTGGTTTCCGAAAAAAGTACTTACTATGTTGTCAAATTTCACGCTCAAAAACTGTGCTGGTGAATTTTCATAAAAAGTTATTTTCAATATAGTCAAGGACTTGTTCAAATGATATGAGGTTCTATGTAGGAGTGTCATAACCCTAGTAGGTTCTGAATGAGTGATAATTTTTGATCTAGGTGGTTTACGAAAAAAGTACTTACTGCGTTGTCAAATTTCACTCAAAAACTGTGCTGGTGCATTTTCATAAAAAGTCATTTTCAATATGGTCAAGGACTTGTTCGAATGAATTGAGGTTCTATGTAGGAGTGTCATAACCCTAGTAGGTTCTGAATGAGTGATAATTTTTGATTTAGGTGGTTTCCGAAAAAAGTACTTACTATGTTGTCAAATTTCACGCTCAAAAACTGTGCTGGTGCATTTTCATAAAAAGTCATTTTCAATATAGTCAAGGACTTGTTCAAATGATATGAGGTTCTATGTAGGAGTGTCATAACCCTAGTAGGTTCTGAATGAGTGATAATTTTTGATCTAGGTGGTTTCCGAAAAAAGTACTTACTATGTTGTCAAATTTCACGCTCAAAAACTGTGCTGGTGCATTTTCATAAAAAGTCATTTTCAATATAGTCAAGGATTTGTTCAAATGATATGAGGTTCTATGTAGGAGTGTCATAACCCTAGTAGGTTCTGAATGAGTGATAATTTTTGATCTAGGTGGTTTCCGAAAAAAGTACTTACTATGTTGTCAAATTTCACGCTCAAAAACTGTGCTGGTGCATTTTCATAAAAAGTTATTTTCAATATAGTCAAGGACTTGTTCAAATGATATGAGGTTCTATGTAGGAGTGTCATAACCCTAGTAGGTTCTGAATGAGTGATAATTTTTGATCTAGGTGGTTTCCGAAAAAAGTACTTACTATGTTGTCAAATTTCACGCTCAAAAACTGTGCTGGTGCATTTTCATAAAAAGTCATTTTCAATATAGACAAGGACTTGTTCAAATGATATGAGGTTCTATGTAGGAGTGTCATAACCCTAGTAGGTTCTGAATGAGTGATAATTTTTGATCTAGGTGGTTTACGAAAAAAGTACTTACTACGTTGTCAAATTTCACTCTCAAAAACTGTGCTGGTGCATTTTCATAAAAAGTCATTTTCAATATGGTCAAGGACTTGTTCAAATGAATTGAGGTTCTATGTAAGAGTGTCATAACCCTAGTAGGTTCTGAATGAGTGATAATTTTTGATCTAGGTGGTTTACGAAAAAAGTACTTACTACGTTGTCAAATTTCACGCTCAAAAACTGTGCTTGCGCAATTTCATAAAAAGTCATTTTCAATATGGTCAAGGACTTGTTCAAATGAATTGAGGTTCTATGTAGGAGTGTCATAACCCTAGTAGGTTCTGAATGAGTGATAATGTTTGATCTAGGTGGTTTACGAAAAAAGTACTTACTATGTTGTCAAATTTCCCGCTCAAAAACTGTGCTGGTGCATTTTCATAAAAAGTCATTTTCAATATAGTCAAGGACTTGTTCAAATGATATGAGGTTCTATGTAGGAGTGTCATAACCCTAGTAGGTTCTGAATGAGTGATAATTTTTGATCTAGGTGGTTTCCGAAAAAAGTACTTACTATGTTGTCAAATTTCACGCTCAAAAACTGTGCTGGTGCATTTTCATAAAAAGTCATTTTCAATATAGTCAAGGACTTGTTCAAATGATATGAGGTTCTATGTAGGAGTGTCATGACCCTAGTAGGTTCTGAATGAGTGATAATGTTTGATCTAGGTGGTTTACGAAAAAAGTACTTACTACGTTGTCAAATTTCACGCTCAAAAACTGTGCTTGCTGCAATTTCATAAAAAGTCATTTTCAATATGGTCAAGAACTTGTTCAAATGAATTGAGGTTCTATGTAGGAGTGTCATAACCCTAGTAGGTTCTGAATGAGTGATAATTTTTGATCTAGGTGGTTTCCGAAAAAAGTACTTACTATGTTGTCAAATTTCACGCTCAAAAACTGTGCTGGTGCATTTTCATAAAAAGTCATTTTCAATATAGTCAAGGACTTGTTCAAATGATATGAGGTTCTATGTAGGAGTGTCATAACCCTAGTAGGTTCTGAATGAGTGATAATTTTTGATCTAGGTGGTTTCCGAAAAAAGTACTTACTATGTTGTCAAATTTCACGCTCAAAAACTGTGCTGGTGCATTTTCATAAAAAGTCATTTTCAATATAGACAAGGACTTGTTCAAATGATATGAGGTTCTATGTAGGAGTGTCATAACCCTAGTAGGTTCTGAATGAGTGATAATTTTTGATCTAGGTGGTTTCCGAAAAAAGTACTTACTACGTTGTCAAATTTCACTCTCAAAAACTGTGCTGGTGCATTTTCATAAAAAGTCATTTTCAATATGGTCAAGGACTTGTTCAAATGAATTGAGGTTCTATGTAAGAGTGTCATAACCCTAGTAGGTTCTGAATGAGTGATAATTTTTGATCTAGGTGGTTTACGAAAAAAGTACTTACTATGTTGTCAAATTTCCCGCTCAAAAACTGTGCTGGTGCATTTTCATAAAAAGTCATTTTCAATATAGTCAAGGACTTGTTCAAATGATATGAGGTTCTATGTAGGAGTGTCATAACCCTAGTAGGTTCTGAATGAGTGATAATTTTTGATCTAGGTGGTTTCCGAAAAAAGTACTTACTACGTTGTCAAATTTCACGCTCAAAAACTGTGCTTGCGCAATTTCATAAAAAGTCATTTTCAATATGGTCAAGGACTTGTTCAAATGAATTGAGGTTCTATGTAGGAGTGTCATAACCCTAGTAGGTTCTGAATGAGTGATAATGTTTGATCTAGGTGGTTTACGAAAAAAGTACTTACTATGTTGTCAAATTTCACGCTCAAAAACTGTGCTGGTGCATTTTCATAAAAAGTCATTTTCAATATAGTCAAGGACTTGTTCAAATGATATGAGGTTCTATGTAGGAGTGTCATAACCCTAGTAGGTTCTGAATGAGTGATAATTTTTGATCTAGGTGGTTTCCGAAAAAAGTACTTACTATGTTGTCAAATTTCACGCTCAAAAACTGTGCTGGTGCATTTTCATAAAAAGTCATTTTCAATATAGACAAGGACTTGTTCAAATGATATGAGGTTCTATGTAGGAGTGTCATAACCCTAGTAGGTTCTGAATGAGTGATAATTTTTGATCTAGGTGGTTTACGAAAAAAGTACTTACTACGTTGTCAAATTTCACTCTCAAAAACTGTGCTGGTGCATTTTCATAAAAAGTCATTTTCAATATGGTCAAGGACTTGTTCAAATGAATTGAGGTTCTATGTAAGAGTGTCATAACCCTAGTAGGTTCTGAATGAGTGATAATTTTTGATCTAGGTGGTTTACGAAAAAAGTACTTACTACGTTGTCAAATTTCACGCTCAAAAACTGTGCTTGCGCAATTTCATAAAAAGTCATTTTCAATATGGTCAAGGACTTGTTCAAATGAATTGAGGTTCTATGTAGGAGTGTCATAACCCTAGTAGGTTCTGAATGAGTGATAATGTTTGATCTAGGTGGTTTACGAAAAAAGTACTTACTATGTTGTCAAATTTCCCGCTCAAAAACTGTGCTGGTGCATTTTCATAAAAAGTCATTTTCAATATAGTCAAGGACTTGTTCAAATGATATGAGGTTCTATGTAGGAGTGTCATAACCCTAGTAGGTTCTGAATGAGTGATAATTTTTGATCTAGGTGGTTTCCGAAAAAAGTACTTACTATGTTGTCAAATTTCACGCTCAAAAACTGTGCTGGTGCATTTTCATAAAAAGTCATTTTCAATATAGTCAAGGACTTGTTCAAATGATATGAGGTTCTATGTAGGAGTGTCATGACCCTAGTAGGTTCTGAATGAGTGATAATGTTTGATCTAGGTGGTTTACGAAAAAAGTACTTACTACGTTGTCAAATTTCACGCTCAAAAACTGTGCTTGCTGCAATTTCATAAAAAGTCATTTTCAATATGGTCAAGAACTTGTTCAAATGAATTGAGGTTCTATGTAGGAGTGTCATAACCCTAGTAGGTTCTGAATGAGTGATAATTTTTGATCTAGGTGGTTTCCGAAAAAAGTACTTACTATGTTGTCAAATTTCACGCTCAAAAACTGTGCTGGTGCATTTTCATAAAAAGTCATTTTCAATATAGTCAAGGACTTGTTCAAATGATATGAGGTTCTATGTAGGAGTGTCATAACCCTAGTAGGTTCTGAATGAGTGATAATTTTTGATCTAGGTGGTTTACGAAAAAAGAACTTACTACGTTGTCAAATTTCACGCTCAAAAACTGTGCTTGCGCAATTTCATAAAAAGTCATTTTCAATATGGTCAAGGACTTGTTCGAATGAATTGAGGTTCTATGTAGGAGTGTCATAACCCTAGTAGGTTCTGAATGAGTGATAATTTTTGATCTAGGTGGTTTACGAAAAAAGTACTTACTACGTTGTCAAATTTCACGCTCAAAAACTGTGCTTGCTGCAATTTCATAAAAAGTCATTTTCAATATGGTCAAGAACTTGTTCAAATGAATTGAGGTTCTATGTAGGAGTGTCATAACCCTAGTAGGTTCTGAATGAGTGATAATTTTTGATCTAGGTGGTTTCCGAAAAAAGTACTTACTATGTTGTCAAATTTCACGCTCAAAAACTGTGCTGGTGCATTTTCATAAAAAGTCATTTTCAATATAGTCAAGGACTTGTTCAAATGATATGAGGTTCTATGTAGGAGTGTCATAACCCTAGTAGGTTCTGAATGAGTGATAATTTTTGATCTAGGTGGTTTACGAAAAAAGAACTTACTACGTTGTCAAATTTCACGCTCAAAAACTGTGCTTGCGCAATTTCATGAAAAGTCTTTTTCAATGTGGTCAAGGACTTGTTCAAATGAATTGAGGCTCTATGTAGGAGTGTCATAACCCTAGTAGGTTCTGAATGAGTGATAATTTTTGATCTAGGTGGTTTACGAAAAAAGTACTTACTACGTTGTCAAATTTCACTCTCAAAAACTGTGCTGGTGCATTTTCATAAAAAGTCATTTTCAATATGGTCAAGGACTTGTTCAAATGAATTGAGGTTCTATGTAGGAGTGTCATAACCCTAGTAGGTTCTGAATGAGTGATAATTTTTGATCTAGGTGGTTTACGAAAAAAGTACTTACTACGTTGTCAAATTTCACGCTCAAAAACTGTGCTTGCGCAATTTCATAAAAAGTCATTTTCAATATGGTCAAGGACTTGTTCGAATGAATTGAGGTTCTATGTAGGAGTGTCATAGCCCTAGTAGGTTCTGAATGAGTGATAATTTTTGATCTAGGTGGTTTCAGAAAAATGTACTTACTATGTTGTCAAATTTCACGCTCAAAAACTGTGCTGGTGCATTTTCATAAAAAGTCATTTTCAATATAGTCAAGGACTTGTTCAAATGATATGAGGTTCTATGTAGGAGTGTCATAACCCTAGTAGGTTCTGAATGAGTGATAATTTTTTATCTAGGTGGTTTACGAAAAAAGTACTTACTACGTTGTCAAATTTCACGCTCAAAAACTGTGCTTGCGCAATTTCATAAAAAGTCATTTTCAATATGGTCAAGAACTTGTTCAAATGAATTGAGGTTCTATGTAGGAGTGTCATAACCCTAGTAGGTTCTGAATGAGTGATAATTTTTGATCTAGGTGGTTTACGAAAAAATAACTTACTACGTTGTCAAATTTCACGCTCAAAAACTGTGCTTGCGCAATTTCATGAAAAGTCATTTTCAATATGGTCAAGGACTTGTTCAAATGAATTGAGGTTCTATGTAGGAGTGTCATAACCCTAGTAGGTTCTGAATGAGTGATAATTTTTGATCTAGGTGGTTTACGAAAAAAGTACTTACTACGTTGTCAAATTTCACTCTCAAAAACTGTGCTGGTGCATTTTCATAAAAAGTCATTTTCAATATGGTCAAGGACTTGTTCAAATGAATTGAGGTTCTATGTAGGAGTGTCATAACCCTAGTAGGTTCTGAATGAGTGATAATTTTTGATCTAGGTGGTTTACGAAATAAGTACTTACTACGTTGTCAAATTTCACTCTCAATAACTGTGCTGGTGCATTTTCATAAAAAGTCATTTTCAATATGGTCAAGGACTTGTTCAAATGAATTGAGGTTCTATGTAGGAGTGTCATAACCCTAGTAGGTTCTGAATGAGTGATAATTTTTGATCTAGGCGGTTTACGAAAAAAGTACTTACTACGTTGTCCAATTTCACGCTCAAAAACTGTGCTTGCGCAATTTCATAAAAAGTCATTTTCAATATGGTCAAGAACTTGTTCAAATGAATTGAGGTTCTATGTAGGAGTGTCATATCCCTAGTAGGTTCTGAATGAGTGATAATTTTTGATCTAGGTGGTTTACGAAAAAAGTACTTTCTACGTTGTCAAATTTCACTCTCAAAAACTGTGCTGGTGCATTTTCATAAATGGTCATTTTCAATATGGTCAAGGACTTGTTCAAATGAATTGAGGTTCTATGTAGGAGTGTCATAACCCTAGTAGGTTCTGAATGAGTGATAATTTTTGATCTAGGTGGTTTCCGAAAAAAGTACTTACTATGTTGTCAAATTTCACGCTCAAAAACTGTGCTGGTGCATTTTCATAGTCATTTTCAATATAGTCAAGGACTTGTTCAAATGATATGAGGTTCTATGTAGGAGTGTCATAACCCTAGTAGGTTCTGAATGAGTGATAATTTTGATCTAGGTGGTTTACGAAAAAAGAACTTACTACGTTGTCAAATTTCACGCTCAAAAACTGTGCTTGCGCAATTTCATAAAAAGTCATTTTCAATATGGTCAAGAACTTGTTCAAATGAATTGAGGTTCTATGTAGGAGTTTCATATCCCTAGTAGGTTCTGAATGAGTGATAATTTTTGATCTAGGTGGTTTACGAAAAAAGTACTTACTACGTTGTCAAATTTCACGCTCAAAAACTGTGCTTGCGCAATTTCATAAAAAGTCATTTTCAATATGGTCAAGAACTTGTTCAAATGAATTGAGGTTCTATGTAGGAGTGTCATATCCCTAGTAGGTTCTGAATGAGTGATAATTTTTGATCTAGGTGGTTTACGAAAAAAGTACTTACTACGTTGTCAAATTTCACGCTCAAAAACTGTGCTTGCGCAATTTCATAAAAAGTCATTTTCAATATGGTCAAGAACTTGTTCAAATGAATTGAGGTTCTATGTAGGAGTGTCATATCCCTAGTAGGTTCTGAATGAGTGATGATTTTTGATCTAGGTGGTTTACGAAAAAAGTACTTTCTACGTTGTCAAATTTCACTCAAAAACTGTGCTGGTGCATTTTCATAAAAGGTCATTTTCAATATGGTCAAGGACTTGTTCAAATGAATTGAGGTTCTATGTAGGAGTGTCATAACCCTAGTAGGTTCTGAATGAGTGATAATTTTTGATCTAGGTGGTTTACGAAAAAAGTACTTACTACGTTTTCAAATTTCACGCTCAAAAACTGTGCTTGCGCAAATTCATAAAAAGTCATTTTCAATATGGTCAAGGACTTGTTCAAATGAATTGAGGTTCTATGTAGGAGTGTCTTAACCCTAGTAGGTTCTGAATGAGTGATAATTTTTGATCTAGGTGGTTTACGAAAAAGTACTTACTACGTTGTCAAATTTCACGCTCAAAAACTGTGCTTGCGCAATTTCATAAAAAGTCATTTTCAATATGGTCAAGGACTTGTTCAAATGAATTGAGGTTCTATGTAGGAGTGTCTTAACCCTAGTAGGTTCTGAATGAGTGATAATTTTTGATCTAGGTGGTTTACGAAAAAAAGTACTTACTACGTTGTCAAATTTCACGCTCAAAAACTGTGCTTGCGCAATTTCATAAAAAGTCATTTTCAATATGGTCAAGGACTTGTTCAAATGAATTGAGGTTCTATGTAGGAGTGTCATAACCCTAGTAGGTTCTGAATGAGTGATAATTTTTGATCTAGGTGGTTTACGAAAAAAGTACTTACTACGTTGTCAAATTTCACTCTCAAAAACTGTGCTGGTGCATTTTTATAAAAGGTCATTTTCAATATGGTCAAGGACTTGTTCAAATGAATTGAGGTTCTATGTAGGAGTGTCATAACCCTAGTAGGTTCTGAATGAGTGATAATTTTTGATCTAGGTGGTTTACGAAAAAAGTACTTACTACGTTGTCAAATTTCACGCTCAAAAACTGTGCTTGCGCAAATTCATAAAAAGTCATTTTCAATATGGTCAAGGACTTGTTCAAATGAATTGAGGTTCTATGTAGGAGTGTCTTAACCCTAGTAGGTTCTGAATGAGTGATAATTTTTGATCTAGGTGGTTTACGAAAAAAGTACTTACTACGTTGTCAAATTTCACGCTCAAAAACTGTGCTTGCGCAATTTCATAAAAAGTCATTTTCAATATGGTCAAGGACTTGTTCAAATGAATTGAGGTTCTATGTAGGAGTGTCTTAACCCTAGTAGGTTCTGAATGAGTGATAATTTTTGATCTAGGTGGTTTACGAAAAAAAGTACTTACTACGTTGTCAAATTTCACGCTCAAAAACTGTGCTTGCGCAATTTCATAAAAAGTCATTTTCAATATGGTCAAGGACTTGTTCAAATGAATTGAGGTTCTATGTAGGAGTGTCATAACCCTAGTAGGTTCTGAATGAGTGATAATTTTTGATCTGGGTGGTTTACGAAAAAAGTACTTACTACGTTGTCAAATTTCACTCTCAAAAACTGTGCTGGTGCATTTTCATAAAAAGTCATTTTCAATATGGTCAAGGACTTGTTCAAATGAATTGAGGTTCTATGTAGGAGTGTCATAACCCTAGTAGGTTCTGAATGAGTGATAATTTTTGATCTAGGTGGTTTCCGAAAAAAGTACTTACTATGTTGTCAAATTTCACGCTCAAAAACTGTGCTGGTGCATTTTCATAAAAAGTCATTTTCAATATAGACAAGGACTTGTTCAAATTATATGAGGTTCTATGT
The DNA here is from genome assembly GCF_964194025.1 of Convolutriloba macropyga. Taxonomy (NCBI): domain Eukaryota; kingdom Metazoa; phylum Xenacoelomorpha; order Acoela; family Convolutidae; genus Convolutriloba; species Convolutriloba macropyga. The sequence continues at coordinate 4,713,050 of NC_134482.1, read as the reverse complement.
AGGAGTGTCATAACCCTAGTAGGTTCTGAATGAGTGATAATTTTTGATCTAGGTGGTTTACGAAAAAAGTACTTACTACGTTGTCAAGTTTCACTCTCAAAAACTGTGCTGGGGCATTTTCATAAAAAGTCATTTTCAATATGGTCAAGGACTTGTTCAAATGAATTGAGGTTCTATGTAGGAGTGTCATAACCCTAGTAGGTTCTGAATGAGTGATAATTTTTGATCTAGGTGGTTTACGAAAAAAGTACTTACTACGTTGTCAAATTTCACTTTCAAAAACTTTACTTGAGGAATTTCATAAAAAGTCATTTTCAATATGGTCAAGGACTTGTTCAAATGAATTGAGGTTCTATCTAGGAGTGTCATAACTCTAGTAAGTTCTGAATGAGTGATAGTTTTTGATCTAGGTGTCTTACAAAAAAAGTACTTACTAGGTTGTCAAATAGGTTACGAAAAATAGGTTAGGTCGGACCATATGGTTCATGCAAGCAATGACATTTTTCCTTTATATATTTAAAATGTTAGTTCATTCGAATTCAGACTTTCTTTTTGTGTTTCAGTATGGCTAACCCACAAGTCATCGTCCACCGTAATGGTTATAATTTTATATTCTATGACTATGATGATGATGAATATGTGCAAACTATGCTGGACTACATGTATTATATATATAGTGCGCCTAATTTTCAAGTTCAAAATAATTTGATTTTCGTAGGAGATAGCAACATGCGAAGAGCTTATGATAGTAACCAGGGACTGTTCAATTTTGGTTTTAATTATGAAGTGTTTGCTCAGGGTGGTCGCCGCGCGTATCATTTAAGAGAACTTTATCCAAGAATAATTCAGAGTAAATATATATGCATTGCTGTAGGAGGGAATGACCTCAATTCAACTAGTCATGATGCTTTGATTAAATATTATACTGAGTTTATCGGACATTTGCCTTCGCAAAATACTTATATTGTGAGAATTATGCAGCTGTTTCCTCGTAAAGATCATAATCCTGAGAATTTGAAAGCTTTTAATCAAGAACTTAAGCGTAAGTTGCCCAGTTATTATTATCCCACTAATGTTTTGAAACGATCTAATTTCTTTGAAGAACCTGTACGAGAAAGATGTCATTTGCAGCCACAATATTATAACAAATTACTGAAATTGATGCTTGGTATTGGTAATAATATGATTTTTAATAGCCATAATGCACCTTAATATATAGTATAATCGTAATTTGTGTACTGTACACAATTATGCTAACCTATCCGTCGGTTAAAACGTCACCTAAGTAGTTCCTCAGCCGAATTAATTTATAGTCCCCTAAATCCCATTTCCTACCCTTTGAGCTTTTTTAAGAGTTAGATATCGAGTTGAGGAGCTGCTTTTCTGCATAGCAAACCTACATAACTTTAATTTGCTTGTGTATTTATTCCCGAACATAAAAAGCTCTTGGCAAAAAAAACAAAAAAACTTAGTTTACTTTGGCTTCACTTCATAATGATGTTTTTTTTCTGTTGTTGCATAAACTGAAAATATTCACAAAGCAGGTCCTCAACTAGTCTTACTTATTCCGTACATTTCGTTTTCTTTTCCTGCACAAAACTATCTATTTGGTTTTAAGTTGAGGAGCTGTTTGGCAGCATAATAAACGCATACTGATTATCTGCATGTGTAGTTAGTCACCAAACAAAAAAACTCTTGGCAAAAAAAAAACAAAAAAAAATTAGTTTACTTTGGCTTCACTTCATTTTATTTTCGGTTGTTACACAAACTGAAAATATTCACTAAGCAGATCCTCAACTGGATTAACTAATTCCGTACATTGATTCTGATTCTGTACATTTAGTTTACTTCTGCACAAAACTATCATTTAGGTTTTAAGTTGAGGAGCTGTTTGGCAGCATAAACATACATACCTATCATCTGCATGTGTATTTAGTCACCAAACAAAAAAGCTCTTGGCAAAAAAAAAAACAAAAAAAACTTAGTTTATTTTGGTTTTCGTTCAATTTAATTTTTTTTCTGTTGCTTTATAAATTGAAAATATTCACTAAGCAGGTCCTCAACTGGATTAACTAATTCAGTACATTGATTCTGATTCTGTACAATTAGTTTTCGTCTGCACAAAACTATCATTTAGGTTTTAAGTTGAGGAGCTGTTTGGCAGCATAAACATACATACCTATCATCTGCATGTGTGTTTAGTCACCAAACAAAAAAGCTCTTGGCAAAAAAAAAAAACAAAAAAAAACTTATTTTACTCTGGCCTTCGTTCATTTCATTTTTTTTTCTGTTATTATATAAACTGAAAATATTCACTAAGCAGGTCCTCAACTGGATTAACTAATTCTTTACATTGATTCTGATTCTGTACATTTAGTTTTCTTTTCCTGCACAAAACTATAATTTAGGTTTTAAGTTGAGGAGCTGTTTGGCAGCATAATAAACGCATACTGATTATCTGCATGTGTATTTAGTCACCAAACAAAAAAACTTGGCAAAAAAAAACAAAAAAAAATTAGTTTACTTTGGTTTCACTTCATTTTAATTTTTTTTCTGTTGTAACACAAACTGAAAATAGTCTCTAAGCAGGTCCTCAACTGGATTAACTAATTCCGTACATTGATTCTGATTCTGTACATTTAGTTTTCTTCTGCACAAAACTATCATTTAGGTTTTAAGTTGAGGAGCTGTTTGGCAGCATAAACATACATACCTATATTTGCATGTGTATTTAGTCAACAAAACAATCTGTGATTAGAATGTGCTCAGCAATTTCAAGATAAAGCGAGGAGCTGCTTTGTAATTATAAACCGTTGATTTATCTTTTTGCTTGATTACATGAGCTACCTGGTTTTGTGACCTTTAGCTCTTTTATATGTAGCGTTTTTTCTTTTTGTTCGCCCGGTTTTTTGCAGCTATGATGACAAATAGCTAGACTAATTTCTTGATGGAACCCTCTTCTTATTGTTATCGTAATAATAATAATATCTATTATTATTGTTATTACTATTATTACTATTATTATTACTATTATTTTTACTATTATTATTACTATTATTATTACTATTATTATTACTATTTTTATTACTATTATTATTACTATTATTATTATTTTTATTATTATTATTATTATTATTATTATTATTATTATTATTATTATTAATATTATTATTATTATTATTATTATTATTATTATTATTATTATTATTATTATTATTATTATTATTATTATTATTATTATTATTATTATTATTATTATTATTATTATTATTATTATTATTATTATTATTATTATTATTATTATTATTATTATTATTATTATTATTATTATTATTATTATTATTATTATTATTACTATTATTACTATTATTATTATTATTATTATTATTATTATTATTATTAATATTATTATTATTATTATTATTATTATTATTATTATTATTATTATTATTATTATTATTATTATTATTATTATTATTATTATTATTATTATTATTATTATTATTATTATTATTATTATTATTATTATTATTATTATTATTATTATTATTATTATTATTATTATTATTATTATTATTATTATTATTATTATTATTATTATTATTATTATTATTATTATTATTATTATTATTATTATTATTATTATTATTATTATTATTATTATTATTATTATTATTATTATTATTATCATTATTATTATTATAATTATTATTATTATTATTATTATTATTATTATTATTATTATTATTATTATTATTATTATTATTATTATTATTATTATTATTATTATTGTTATTATTATTATTGTTATTATTATTGTTATTATTATTGTTATTATTATTGTTATTATTATTGTTATTATTATTGTTATTATTATTATTATTATTATTATTATTATTATTATTATTATTATTATTATTATTATTATTGTTATTATTGTTATTATTGTTATTATTGTTATTATTGTTATTATTGTTATTATTGTTATTATTGTTATTATTGTTATTATTGTTATTATTGTTATTATTGTTATTATTGTTATTATTGTTATTATTGTTATTATTGTTATTATTGTTATTATTGTTATTATTGTTATTATTGTTATTATTGTTATTATTGTTATTATTGTTATTATTGTTATTATTGTTATTATTGTTATTATTGTTATTATTGTTATTATTGTTATTATTGTTATTATTGTTATTATTGTTATTATTGTTATTATTGTTATTATTGTTATTATTGTTATTATTGTTATTATTGTTATTATTGTTATTATTGTTATTATTGTTATTATTGTTATTATTGTTATTATTGTTATTATTGTTATTATTGTTATTATTGTTATTATTGTTATTATTGTTATTATTGTTATTATTGTTATTATTGTTATTATTGTTATTATTGTTATTATTGTTATTATTGTTATTATTGTTATTATTGTTATTATTGTTATTATTGTTATTATTGTTATTATTGTTATTATTGTTATTATTGTTATTATTGTTATTATTGTTATTATTGTTATTATTGTTATTATTGTTATTATTGTTATTATTGTTATTATTGTTATTATTGTTATTATTGTTATTATTGTTATTATTGTTATTATTTTTATTATTGTTATTATTGTTATTATTACTACTACTACTACTACTACTACTACTATTATTATTATTACTACTACTATTATTATTACTACTATTATTATTATTATTATTTTTATCCTTATAATTATTATCCTTTTAATTATTATCCTTATAATTATTATCCTTATAATTATTATCCTTATTATTATTGTTATTATTATTTTTATCCTTATTATTATTATCATTATTATTATTGTTCTTATTATTATTGTTATTATTATTATTTAATTTTTATTCTTATTTTTATTACTATTATTATTATTATTACTTATTATTACTATTATTATTATATTTATTATTATTATTATTATTATTATTATTATTATTATTATTATTAATATTATTATTAATATTATTATTATTATTATTATTATTATTATTATTATTACTGTTTTTTTTGTTTCTACGAGGGTTCTGTTGATTGAAAACTAGCAGTCTGAGCTGATTTTTCCGGGAATTCCTTGCGGTCGGTTTACGGTCTGTTTCGTGCACTGCGTGGTTTTATGACCTCCAGTGTTTTTATAGCCAAAATTTTGTTAACTGTTTGAGTTACAGGTCTTCAAAGCTAAATCGTGTCCTATTTTGTGCTGCTTTGGTTTGAGACCACCAGTTTTTTATGGACTTTCTGCGGCAGCTGTAACTATTTTTGAGCTATTCGTCGCTAACAGCTACAAAAAATGATTGCACTGCGTGGTTTTATGACCTCCAGTGTTTCTGTAAATTAGAAACTAGTCATTAAATCAAATTTTAGTGTTCCGAAATTTTGGAATGAATACGCCCCAATACGTAGTTCAGCAATATGGCAGAATGTTCATATTCTATGATGATGATGACCATTCAGATGTTGAAACTATGCTGGACTACGTTTACTATCTAAAATTCTCAATGCCGAATTTGCAGTTCAGAAATCGTGTTTTGTTCGTGGGCGATAGCAACATGCGCCGTGCTTTCGAACACGAGCAGGAGAATTTTGACACACAGTCTGTACCTATAACTGTTGATGCTCTTGGGGGAAGGCGAGCCAAGGATTTGCAGGGCATGTTGCCGACAATAGCTCAATATAAGTTCATAGCAATTTGTGTTGGAGGTAATGACTTCAACAAAACAAGTAGTGACCAATTGTTGAAGTACTATCAGGACTTGATTGGGCATCTGCCCTATGAGGGATCGTATTATGTGCGCGTCATTCAACTTTTCTCGCGAAAAGATAATGATGCTGATCAAATAAGGGCTTTCAACAAAAAAATGCGCGAAACTCTTGGGGATATTTATTATCCAAATCATCATGTTAATCGCTGTCATTTTATTGACAGTCCTGAGCGTGAGCGATGCCATCTCCAAGAAAGATGCTACCATAAGCTGATTTCGCTTATGAAGGAAATTGCGAATAATATGTTTTACAACTTTCATAATCGTCCTTGTAAAAAATCTCTCAAATGTTAGCTGCTTCAAACATGTGATTTCTTTCTTTGTCTTTTGTAATATTTGAAAAATTAAAGTCGTTTCCTCTTGTTTATATTTTTTTGGCCACGCGAATTGATCTGTAAAATTATTGTGTTCAATCCGTAGCTAATTTTCAGATAGCTTGAAAATGTCCGTGAACTCTGGTAAAATTCTGAAAAAGAAATCAACCGCAACAACACCCCGTTCACACTGTGCCGCTGCTGTGTCCGAGTTTGTTGGAAGTGCATCTAACAATAACTTTTGTGAGATAACAGAATCGGCCCGTCCTAGAGATGTTTGTTCTGAGGGGAAGGTTAGTCGGCATTTATACGAACCTTTTGGTGCCTTTTCTTGTTTTTCTTACCAGAAACAAATTGATTCAAGTTTAAAATTCTGTGAGTCACACGGTTTTTAGGATCAGAAAGCCTTATACTTTATCTTGGCGTTTTTAATTTGATTTAACGCAATTAAAATTTCTCATCCTGTAGTTCTGATTACGAATTAAGTTATTTGGTTTTAGGCAACTCAAAAGAGAGTGCTGCGTGATAGTAGGGGTCTAAGCGCAAGTGACAGGAAAACGGTTGAGGCAACGAATGAAGTCGCTCTGAATGAGTTGAAGCAATGGTTCTGGTTGCTACTGTTTAAAAACAACAGCTGTGGTGTTGTGCGTGGTAGCCACTCAGGAATAAGATTGCCTATGACTGAACGATTAGATTTACAAGTAAATTTTCAGTTTGTTTTTTCAATAGTTTGTTTCGTAAATGCACTCGATTACTCATTTCATACTTTTTTTGTGCTTGCAATCGTTTTCTGGTTTGCTTCAGCAAGGTGATCACGTCGAGATCAAACTTGAGTATAAGGACCCGGATACGGACTCTTTTATCTGGACTGCTCTCATTAAAAGGATAGGTCGGGAGCAATTTATTTACGAGGCCGAAAAACAACTTTGCCTGAATATTCAGGAAAATATTAATGATCCGTCATATGATCCCACTATCGAAATACGTGACGACCTTGATCGTTCTGTCAATCCTAACATGAAAGAGCTCTTTCTAAGCCAGGAAGGTAATCCACGAGCTAGGAAACTGGATTTTTGTGGCACTCAACTTGTAAGCCAAGAGCCACTGACTGTGATTAATGGTGTCGATGTTGAGGAGATTCTTGAGGACAATATAGAAAATGCAGTGGATAATGTTATGGATGGTCCAGTGCCTCTTGAGTTTTGTGACGAGGTCAGTTTGAAAGTTTTTTTTGTTATTCAAATATTTCTAACATTATATGAGGGATGCATATGTTGCGTTAATCACTCCTATTGTAATAGTTGAAAAATTGTGATAATAATGACCATCTTTATTAACAATAAAACAGTTGCTTTGATTGGAAATTCCAAATGTTTAGAACGTACCATGTAGCTCACAGGGGAAGCCTGCTACCTCTAGTTCATCAATGCCAAAAAAGCGTAGAGGGAAGACAATGAGACCTGAGGAGTTGAAAGAGTAGAGTGTTCGCAAGATGCAAGATGAGGTTGCAGCAAAGCAGCTAGAGGCAACTCAGTTGCAAATAGATACCAATAACCAATTGCTAAATACCATCAAGGAGTTGAATAGTGCTGTGTTGGGTCTTTCCAACCGAAATTATAATCAGCTGCAACAGTTCTCCAATCAGCTGAAGTATATGGTGAATAATCAGCTTTTAATTTTTCCATCTTGAACTTTTTTTAAGGTTTTCACAATCAATTGCCTCATTTTTCGCCTTGTCTCGTTTAGAGCTCACAAATCGCAAAAATGGGTGTGTTATGGCCAGAGCTTCATCAAATTGACGCTGAGGATGAACCGCTGATTATTGCTAAGGGGCCAAATCAGGGAGAAAATTTGATGCTGGTTGAGGGCAATACCCCACAAAGTTTGGCACGAGGGCGTGCAAGCGTTTATATACCAAGGAGGAGACCATGGGTCATATGTTGTCGCCCAAAACCAAACCCAGAACTGGTGTTGTGCAGCGCGACGATTTCTCACCTGTCAGAAAAAATCAGTTGAAAGGTTCCCTAATTTTCCCTTTTTCCTGAAGTAATTTCCCAAAAGGTTTTGAGTCTGCTGATTTCTGCTTCTGAAGATCTACTGGCAGTGTTTTTAAGGGCTGCCCTCAGCTCAAAAAAGTGTGTCTCGTAGTTGTTTGGCTTAGCCAGTTCATGTTGAAAACTTGGTTTACTCATTTTCTGCGACTTTCTTCCATAAAGTTTTTTTGAAATAGTCTTTCTTAATGTGTTGTTGATTTTTAGAGTTCTTCCGTCGAAAGTACCAGGACAAGTGGCTGGCAATGTACGAATTGGCCAAAACAAGTGTAAATAATTTAGGAAATGAGCTGCGTTCCAATGGAAGAAGAAGTGGAAACCTTCCAAATGAGGCCGGTACTGATGATGAAAATTGATTGCCATTGTCAAATAGTTTCTCTTGCCAAAGTTGTTCAAACGGAATTGACTTGTCAAAATTGGACTGATTTATCTTATGACTGTAATCTATTTAGTCGACGTTTGATTTGGTATTTGTGTTCTGCTGCTTTGTAAATTTTTCATTCGGTACTTCTTGATAGCCTGCTGTGCTAAACAATTTCAGTTGATTTATATTCAGATGTTTCCATTTCTATAGCAATCTCTTGTTGCTTTTTTCTACGTGTTCCTTCAGTTTATATATTAAAAATGTACTTCGTGTTCTGTATATATTTTGCATAACCTATACATTTCATCAGGTCAACATTAAAACGTTTGGGATCCACTTCAAGTATCTTTGAGACTACCTGTCAGTTTGGATTATTTGAAATGTTTTTTTGATGGATTAATCCTAGCATCCATTCATATGCGACCCAAAAATTTTCATTGGCCGCCGCTGTCGAAATATTTATGTTTAAACAACACCGCTGCTCATGTTTTTATGCAGTACTTTCTGCTTTCGTTCTGTGCTAGCTACCTTTAATTCTTTGTTATTCAGATATATCCTTGTTCATAGCATTTTTTGTTGCATCTTTTAATTTACCTCGTTGTCATTGTTTTTTTAAAAGATTGCCTTGGTATTATTTGCTATTTAAACTTTCTTTTTCATCAGTATAATAGCTAAATTTTTCTAGGAGCATCTTCAAACAGTTTTGAAGGTTCTTGTTAACTTTTCATTTTTTACCAAATAATTAAATGTTTTATATCAGAAATGCTACCAAGAAAAATTGATTGGCCTGTGCTTGCACAATGTGATTTGTATGCTGTCAAAAGACATGTGGAAACTGAGTTCAGAAAGGCCGAAGAAATTGTGAGGCCTTTGTCAGAGCGTATTTTTGAGCAGCGCATCAAAAATGATTCAAACTGGAAATTAACATACAAGGCAGTTTGCAACGCGTACATTTCCCTTTTTCCTGATTTTGCTATTGAACATGACACCTATGGCGGCTACAAACTAATGTACAGAGGTACCGAATCTTTAAAGGCCAACACAGTTTTAAGAGGAAAACCCATTGGTTTTGTGAAACCTGTCCCTGATGGTGTCACAGATTGGTCTGTGATGCGGTCTGAGAGGACTGTTGAACAGCTTCTCCTTCTCGGGCCGATCAGATTCGTTAATTCAGATTGTACTCCAAACAGTGAGTATGACTTCTCGAGCTCTGATGGAGTTGTACAGCTTAGAACAAAGAAGCGGATCTCCTCTGGAGATGAAATTCTCGTAAAATACGGTAGTGACTTCTTTGACTTGAATCAGTGTAAATGTAAAACATGTGAGGATTTGAATGAAATTACGCAGTTCCTACTAAACGAAATTTTTCATGAATTGTTGCCAGAGATAGTTGCTGAAGTCTTAACAGAACGCAGTCCAATGTTGAAAAAAGTGAAACCCGGTGCGCCTAGGATACGCTCACGACAGTTAGTTCTACTCTACAACGAAATGGTCGAAACCCCCGCTGAGACTTTTGATATCGTTCAGGAGCAAAATCAGACAGTTGATAATGCAGAGTCTGAAACATGTTTTCTACATGAAATTTCAAATTTCGCCCCGCCTACTCAGATGTTGCCAACGATTACAACGGTAGACAATATGTCTAGAGACCCACTTGGTTGTACTATCTTTCAGCCTCCGCGTGCTTCATCGCCCATAAATTACTCTGTGCCTCTCGAATGTTCTGTGTCATCAATTCAAACGACGCATGATTATGAGCAGGACCTGGTCGGTAGGAAAAAATTGTTCCCTGGAAGTGATGTTAATCTCGCAGATGCTTCTCTATTAGTAGAGCTTCTGTGTTCGAAGCTGCACTTATCAGATGAGGGATCGGTTTTGACCCATAGTGTTATCAAATCTCTCCTTCCACAAGAGAATGTATTTCCTTCTGGATCTTCTTTTATCAGCAAAGTAAAAGCAAATTTTGATGATGCTACTAGAGTTATTGTTGGCAAAGAGGAGGGCTCATTTTGTGTGCTCAACTTCAGAAATCAGATTGCAAGTGTTTTAGAACGAAATTTTAACGAAATTTTAAATTATTCCAGCCATCGAAAGCTTTATCCCTATTCCGATTTTAATGAAAAATTTTCTCCAATTTTCGGAATAACTGATTCTAATTCAGCGACTTTAAATCTTATTGTTTCAACCGATGGTGTTAATATCAAAAAATCAACTTTCAAAAAAGAACTGTGGCCTATTTGGCTTCAGGTTGCTGATCTACCCCCAATTTTGCGCATGGCTAGAAAAAACATTGTTCTGGCAGCTTTTTTCGTTGGCTCTCAGGCACCTGATTGGACCACCATTGTTCCGCATTTGAGAGCAGAATTAGTTTCCAATGTTGAAGTAATTGTGCATGGAGACTATCGATTGTCGGTTCGGTTGAATTGCATTTCAATTGTTGCTGACATGTGTGCTAAAGCACATGTTTTGAATATGTTCCAGTTCAATGGCTCTTTCGGTTGTCATTACTGTGACGTTGAAGGAGTTACGTTAGGTAGGTCTCATGCCTACTACCCGTTCAGTCAAAAGGGTGCTATTCGAGATTCCGAGGTTTATGAAAAATACGTTAAGGTGGCCGAAAGCATGCCAGGCAATGATGTACAAAATATTGGTGGTGTCAAAGGAAAAAGTGCTTTTTCATCAATCATCAATGGTTTACCGCTTTCGGCACCAATTGATTATATGCACTGTGTATTGCTGGGCATCTTTCCTGAATTATTAAAGTTTTGTTATCGGAAATTAGATTTTTGGAATAAGGAATTTTTGAATGCAAGGGTAGCAAAACTGGCTTGTCCACAAGAAATGATTTGTTATTCTCGAAAGATTCGAAGCCTCGAAGAGATCGGACAGTTCAAAGCAAATGAATATTTTAATTGGATGTTTTATGTTGCTCCTGTTCTTTTTCGTAATAGTTTACCCGAGACCTTGTACAAGCAGCTTTTAAATCTTTCATTTGGCGTTCGACTCCTTATCGAAGCAAGCACTGACTCAAACATTCAATTGGGTGAATCGTTAATAACTGATTTTCGCGCGAACGTTGTAAACATTTTTGATGGCAATGAGAGAATCGAAACAATTAATGTTCACTCGTTGGGTCATTTTGGAGACCAGGTGCGAAAAATTGGTCCTTTATTCACATGTTCAGCCATGAGTTTCGAATCTGCCAATCGTCTTCTCGGAGAGGTTTTTACGGGCTCACATCATGAAGTTGAAGTTATCTGCCGTCGTCTTCTTGAACTGCAACGTTTTTATGATGCCACTGTGGATAGTCGACCTGTACTAAACTTATATAACAAAATTATGGGCCAGAACACGGAAGAGCGCTCCAATTTTCACCATGGAATGAAATTGACAAAGTCGTTGGAAGATGGAATGAAAAATTTCCCCGAGGCTAACTTTTTCAATCGGTATTATGTCGGAAACCGTTATTTTGATTCACCCTGTTATTCAAGGGCTCCTTCCTCTGGTGATTGCAATAGTTTTGTTTATTTCAACGTTGCAGAGCAGCTAACTTTCGGACAGATTATGTATTTTCTTTCTTCGAGAAATTTAAGTCAAGAGAGAAGGGTGCAAGCGTGTGTACAACGTTATGAAGTAATGGAGGAGCTCGGTCCTGTCAAAGGATTTTTGTTCTTTATCAAAAAGGGTTCGGGTGAAACTTTGGTAGATGTTGAGCGTCTTAAAAAAGTCTTCTGTCTGAGGGATTGTCAAGCCCCCGAAAAACTGTTTGCAATGAAACTCTGTGCAGCCTTCGATCATGCATAACTTATTAACTGAGACAAAAACCAGTTCTGACCTAAGTTGTTCTCTGTAAATTTCTGAATTCAAAATATTAGGCCTCGAAAATGTTTTTGTTCGGTGCATAATTTTGGCATGCTTTCCCAAAAAATATCTAGTGAACATGTATGATGAAAACGAGAGAATATAGACAATGAACGCTTACTTGTGACATCTTTCTGATCGAGCAAGAGTTGCGTTTTTGTTTGCGTACTCAGCAATGAGTTCTGTTTATGCAAATTGCCTGCTTGTGAATGTATTTCCTCTTCAGATTTACTTGTCTCCTGTTATAAGACTCGTTGTTCTGGAGTCGCATTTTTTTCCTTTTCCTCTACTATCTCACTTGAGTATTTGGGCGCGTTTCTTTTCCTTACTCTCTTAGCTCTACGGCCTTAGAGTATTAAATGTCTTATTTCTACATAGTAGAAGACTCGTGGCTTTATGGCCGCAGTTCTGTATATTTTCTTTGCCTTACTCTCTTGGTTCTATGGCCTCAGAGAATCTAATGTCTTAAATTTACTTTGTAGAAGACTCGTAGAAGACTCTTGACAGTCCTGTCTTCTTTTTTTCGTTTTTTACTCTCTTGGCTATATGGCCTCAGAGTATAAATGTCTTATTTTTACATTGTAGAAGACTCGTGGCTCTATGGCCGCAGTTCTTTTGTCTACTTTTTTCTTTGCTGACTCTCTTGGCTGTATGGCCTCGGAGTTTTTTTCTTATTTACTTTTTAGGCGTCTCGCAGCTATATGGCTGCAGTTCTTTCTATTGCTTTTCTTTGCTTACTCTCTTGGCTCTATGGCCAAAGAGTAATAAATCTCTCATTTTCCTTTTAGAAGACTCGTGGCTCTATGGCCGCAGTGTTAAATGTACATTTTCTTTGTAAAAGCTTCCCTGCTATTCTGTAGTCTTTTTTTCGTTGTTTACTCTCTTGGCTCTATGGCCTCAGAGTACAAATGTCTTATTTTTACATTGTAGAAGACTCGTGGCTCTATGGCCGCAGTTCTTTTGTCTGTTTTATTCTTTGATTACTCTCTTGGCTGTATGGCCTCAAAGTTTCTTCTTATTTACTTTTTAGGCGTCTCGCATCTATATGGCTGCAGTTCTTTCTTTTTCTTTTCTTTGTTTACTCTCTTGGCTCTTTGGCCCCAGAGTAATAAATGTCTCAATTTCACTGTAGATGTAGAAGACTCGTGGCTCTATGGCCGCAGTTTTTCTGTCTTGTACTTTTATGCTTCTCTTGGCTCTATAGCCGATAAGATTTTTCATGACATTGAATTCCGTGATGTAAATGATTCTTGATCTTTGGCTCACAAATTTGAAACTGAGTTTGCTTTTTTTTGAAATGACAAAATTGTTTTTATGTCTGTGTCATTGATTATTGTGTGACAAGTATTCTCTTTTCTATCGAGGTTGCGGCTTTATAGTCACAGCTTTTCTATCGCATTTTTCTTTTGTTAACACGACTCTTAAGCCTCTTTTGTACCTTTATACTGCTCTTAGGAGACTTGTAGGAGACCACATTGCCACAGTTTTTCTGTCTGTTATTTCTTTCGTTGCTTAATCTCTTGGCTCTGATCTCCGAGTAATAAATGTCCTATATATCATTGAAGCAGATTCGTGGCTCCATGGCCGCAGTTCTGTCTACTTTTTTTTCTTTGCTTACTCTTTTGGCTGTATTGCCTCGGAGGTTGTTTTCTTTTTTACTTTGTATTAGTCTTGCAGATATATGGCTGCAGTTCTTTCCATTGTTTTTCTTTAATTACTCTCTTGGCTCTATGGCCTCAGAGAATCGAATGTCTTAAATTTACATTGTAGAAGACTCGTAGAAGACTCCTGAAAGTTCTTATGTCTTCTTTTTTTCGTTTTTTACTCTCTTGGCTCTATGGCCTCAGAGTACAAATGTCTGGTATTTACATTGTAGAAGACTCGTGGCTCTATGGCCGCAGTTCTTTTGTCTACTTTTTTCTTTGCTGACTCTCTTGGCTGTATGGCCTCGGAGTTTCTTCTTATTTACTTTTTAGGCGTCTCGCAGCTATATGGCTGCAGTTCTTTCTATTGCTTTTCTTTGCTTGCTCTCTTGGCTCTATGGCCACAGAGTATTAAATCTCTCATTTTCTTTGTAGACGACTCGTGGCTCTATGGCCGCAGTGTTAAATGTACATTTTCTTTGAAAAGCTTCCTTGCTGTTCTGTCTTCTTTTTTTTTCGTTGTTTACTCTCTTGGCTCTATGGCCTCAGAGTACAAATGTCTTATTTTTACATTGTAGAAGACTCGTGGCTCTATGGCCGCAGTTCTTTTGTCTACTTTTTTCTTTGCTGACTCTCTTGGCTGTATGGCCTCGGAGTTTTTTTCGTATTTACTTTTTAGGCATCTCGCAGCTATATGGCTGCAGTTCTTTCTATTGCTTTTCTTTGCTTACTCTCCTGGCTCTATGGCCACAGAGTATTAAATCTCTCATTTTCCTTGTAGACGACTCGTGGCTCTATGGCCGCAGTGTTAAATGTACATTTTCTTTGAAAAGCTTCCTTGCTGTTCTGTCTTCTTTTTTTTCGTTGTTTACTCTCTTGGCTCTATGGCCTCAGAGTACAAATGTCTTATTTTTACATTGTAGAAGACTCGTGGCTCTATGGCCGCAGTTCTTTTGTCTACTTTGTTCTTTGCTGACTCTCTTGGCTGTATGGCCTCAGAGTTTTCTTTTTTACTTTTTAGTAATCTCGCAGCTATATGGCGGCTTTGTTTCTTTTCTTTCATTGCTTTTCTTTGCTTACTCCCTTGGCCCTTTAAACCGAGTAACTCTCGTTTTCATTGTAAAATACTTGTGGCTTGGGCCGCAGTTCTTCATTCCTGCACTTTTTTGCTTCTTTTGGCTGTATGGCCGATGAGGTTTTGACATTAGGACATTTGACATTTCTTTCGTCATATAACTGATTCTTGATCTTTGGCTCACAAGTTTGAAATTGAAATTTTTCTTGAAATGAGAAAATTGTTTTTGTGTCTATGTCGTTGATTATTGTGGACAAGTATTCTCTTTTCTATCGGGGTCGTGGCATTATCGTCACAGCTTTTTTGCTTTTGTCTTTGCTTAACATCTTGACTCTTCAGCCTCTTTTTTATCTTCGTCCTGTTCTTAGGAGACTCAATTTTTATGATGATTGATTCTTATCTGAGACTCTCATGTTCAAAATTCATATTCTGATCTTTTTTGATCGATGTTGCGGTTTGTGTCTGTTTTCTTGATTCTTGCCGATAACTTGTCTCTCTGTCCTTGTAGCTCTGTGACCACGTCTAATTTTTTTGTTGCTTGTCTTACTAACTCTGTTGTCTCTTTCGTCTCATTTTTTTGGTTTTGGAAGACGCTTGACTCAATGGCCACAGTTAGTCTGTGCATAGTTTTTTCGCATTCTAATTTTTTTGTTTTTAGAGGTTTTCTTAGCTTGTAAACATATGATGCTTATTTCTTGATATCTGATTCACCTTTACAAAACTGATATTTTGGTCTGAAACGAATTAAACTTTTAAAGAATTTTTTTTCAAATTGGTCAAGGATTGGTGCATATCGAACAATACTCTAATTCGAAGTGCCCCTATGTCTTAAGGATCCAAGTAAAATCAAATTTGGATCGATCTTGCTGAGGAAAAAGTTTTTAAATATTTTTTTTTCGTTGATTTGTAATTTTTGTTTTAAGCTAGTCAAGGAGTGGTTCATATCAAGCGTTACTGCAAATCAAAGTTCCCCTATATCATTAGGATCGAAGTCATAAGAATTTTGAATCCAGCTTGCTTTTTGGAAAAAAGTTAGGTTTGAAACTATTTTTTTTGTTTTTCAAAATGTATTTTTAAATATATTTTTTTCAAGCTAGTCAAGGAGTTGTTCAAATCTTTTGTTACTAAGAATCAAAGTTCCCCTATATCACTGGGATCGAAACCAAAAAGAATTTTTGACCTAGCTTGCTTAGGAAAAAGGTTAGATTTTCAAACGGTTTTTTTGTTGTTTTGCAAAATGTATTTTTTAAATGTATTTTTTCAAGCTAGTCAAGAAGTTGTTCAAATCTATTGTTACTACGAATCAAAGTTCTCCTATATCACTTGAATCCAAGTCTAAAAGAATTTTTGACCTAGCTTGCTTTGGAAAAAAGTTAGATTTTCAAACTGTTTTTTTGCAAAGTGTATTTTTAAAATATATTTTTTTCAAGCTAGTCGAGGAGTTGTTCAAATCTATTGTTACTGCGAATCAAAGTTCCCCTATATCACTGGGATCCAAGACGAAAAGAATTTTTGACCTAGCTTGTTTTGGAAAAAAGTTAGATTTTCAAACGGTTTTTTCGTTGTTTTGCAAAATGTATTTTTAAAATATATTTTTTTTCAAGGTAGTCAAGGAGTTGTTCAAATCTATTGTTACTAAGAATCAAAGTTCCCCTATATCACTGGGATTCAAGACAAAAAGAGTTTTTGACCGAGCTTGCTTAGGAAAAAAGTTAGATTTCCAAACGGTTTTTTCGTTGTTTTGCAAAATGTATTTTTAAAATATATTTTTTTCAAGCTAGTCAAGGAGTTGTTCAAATCTATTGTTACTACGAATCAAAGTTCCACTATATCACTGGGATTCAAGACAAAAAGAATTTTTGACCTAGCTTGCTTAGGAAAAAAGTTAGATTTTCAAACGGTTTTTTCGTTGTTTTGCAAAATGTATTTTTAAAACATTTTTTTTTCAAGCTAGTCAAGGAGTTGTTCAAATCTATTGTTACTGCGAATCAAAGTTCCTCTATATCACTGGGATCCAAGTCAAAAAGAATTTTTGACCTAGCTTGCTTAGGAAAAAAGTTAGATTTTCAAACGGTTTTTTCGTTGTTTTGCAAAATGTATTTTTAAAACTAATTTTTTTTCAAGCTAGTCAAGGAGTTGTTCAAATCTATTGTTACTGCGAATCAAAGTTCCCCTATATCACTGGGATCCAAGTCAAAAAGAATTTTTGACCTAGCTTGCTTATGAAAAAAGTTAGATTTTCAAACGGTTTTTTCGTTGTTTTGCAAAATGTATTTTTAAAATATATTTTTTTCAGGCTAGTCAATGAGTTGTTCAAATCTATTTTTACTAAGAATCAAAGTTCCCCTATATCACTGGGATCCAAGTCGAAAAGTATTTTTGACCTAGCTTGCTTAGGAAAAAGGTTAGATTTTCAAACGGTTTTTTCGTTGTTTTGCAAAATGTATTTTTAAAATATATTTTTTTCAAGCTAGTCAAGGAGTTGTTCAAATCTATTGTTACTACGAATCAAAGTTCCCCTATATCACTGGGATTCAAGACAAAAAGAGTTCTTGACCGAGCTTGCTTAGGAAAAAAGTTAGATTTTCAAACGGTTTTTTCGTTGTTTTGCAAAATGTATTTTTAAAATATATTTTTCTTCAAGCTAGTCAAGGAGTTGTTCAAATCTATTGTTACTGCGAATCAAAGTTCCCCTATATCACTGGGATCCAAGTCAAAAAGAATTTTTGACCTAGCTTGCTTAGGAAAAAAGTTAGATTTTCAAACGGTTTTTTTGTTGTTTTGCAAAATGTATTTTTAAAACATATTTTTTTCAAGCTGGTCAAGGAGTTGTTCAAATCTATTGTTACTGCGAATCAAAGTTCCCCTATATCACTGGGATCCAAGTCAAAAAGAATTTTTGACCTAGCTTGCTTAGGAAAAAAGTTAGATTTTCAAACGGTTTTTTCGTTGTTTTGCAAAATGTATTTTTAAAACATATTTTTTTCAAGCTAGTCAAGGAGTTGTTCAAATCTATTGTTACTGCGAATCAAAGTTCCCCTATATCACTGGGATCCAAGTCAAAAAGAATTTTTGACCTAGCTTGCTTAGGAAAAAAGTTAGATTTTCAAACGGTTTTTTCGTTGTTTTGCAAAATGTATTTTTAAAACATATTTTTTTCAAGCTAGTCAAGGAGTTGTTCAAATCTATTGTTACTGCGAATCAAAGTTCCCCTATATCACTGGGATCCAAGTCAAAAAGAATTTTTGACCTAGCTTGCTTAGGAAAAAAGTTAGATTTTCAAACGGTTTTTTCGTTGTTTTGCAAAATGTATTTTTAAAACATATTTTTCTTCAAGTTAGTCAAGGAGTTGTTCATATCGAGCGTTACTACAAATCGAAGTTCCCCTATATCCATAAAATCCAACTCATTTTTTTTTTGCTTTAGCTTGTTGTTTTATATATATATGTAATTTTCGGTATTGTATTGGTTTTTTTAGCTATAGCTCTTCATTTCTCTTCAACAGTGAGTATTGAATTTGTATTTTTAAGGACCTCTTTGGCCTTGAAAAGGTGACCATACCTTACCAAGAGCCACGAACATAGTTTAAATAGCATTCATAATCATATTTGGTGCTTTATTTGTACATAAGGGTACTCAAACTTATGTTAAAAGTGCCCATGAACCTAGAAAATGCACCATTCTAACCCTCTGTCCAGAAAAAATCAAGTCTTGGATCCTTTCTGCCAAGAGAAATCCCAAGTCTTGTGTCTTGCCTGCCAAGAGGTCACCAAGTCTTGGTTGTACTCTGCACAGAGTGACCCAAGACTTGGACCTTCTCTTGGCAGAGAGACCCAAGACTTGGGATTTCTCTGGGCAGAGACCCCCAAGTCTTGATTTTTCTCTGTCAATAGAAACCTCAGAGATCGACTCTGGAGTGTTCTCTTAGCAGCCTTGTATTTGACATGATCAGACTCTGAATCAGGCCTGGGACCTTGTCTGATTTTTTTCTGAATCAGGCCTGATGGTCTCTGGAGGCTCAGTACGGGCTGGTTTATTTAATTTCACCGCATTCACCGCGTATCCTACAAAATTTTCCACCTTATCCGCTTATCGTACATAACTTTGCGTTGAATGGCGGTGACACCTTGACACGGGGTATGATAAGTAGATATTTTGCTTCAAACAACAAAACTTTTTTCCTAACTCGGAATACTCTCAATAATATATTCGATCAAATTTAGTTTCCTGGAACCCATATAATTACAATTGAATATCTTAAAGGTCTTGGATATTTGGAATGATCCTCAAAGTGGATCCTGCCCTAGTTCTTTGGACCCGATTGGACTATTATCATTTGAGGTCACAGATCTGGAAGCTGGTCAGGCTTTCAAGTTCTTCATGCAACTCACGAGTGCCTATGGCAAGAAGGGACCAATAACTTCATTCAATCTTGCAACATACACAGATGTGGTTAGTTGATATTCCCTAGGATGAGGTCTGAGACTCGATAAAATTGTGCGCCAGATGGATTTAGGTCACTCTTTTACAAACCTCGATCTTGGTCAAGAATGTTTTGGTCTATCATTACATCCCGGGTTGCTCATCATACACAATTCCTAGTAGTCATACTAGATCATATATGATTCCTGGTATTCATACAAGATCATATATGACTTATATGCTTTCTTAGTAGTCATACAAGGATCATATATGATTTCCTAGATATCATACAGGTATCATACCAAAAAATTCAAAGCTTAAAAACCGTATATCTGTCATTTTCTTTTAATGTTGAAAAAATTTCCTGGATACAATGCAGGGTCATATATGACAGATAAAATATTGATTGGTTCCACAAATTTCCGTGTAATGTAGTCAGAGGACATAATAAATTATTAAATCGCATTTGCATTCCACATTTGATTCTTTGTGTGGGCGAAAAGAATAAATTTCCAACTTAAATATGTTCATAAAACGAATTTGAGGTTATCTGCAAAAAATTTGTTAAAATTTTTTTATAAATGACCGTTTATAGGTATCAGCTGGCTTCAGAGAATATCAGAACTTTATTTATCTTTTTGGACTTACTCTTAATTTGCGTGCCCGACTTTGCAAATGATATTGTACGTTTGGGTCTTGTGGCGGATCAAAAAGTGATGCCGGGGAATCACATAAGTGAGTCCTTGTCGAATGAAATTTGTAAAAATCATAAATACTTAAAAATTTGTAAAACTAGATGTATGATTCTTGGTATTCATACTAGGATCATATATGATTTCTTTGTAGTCATACAAGGTTCATATTATGATTTCCTAGTAATCATACAAGGATCGTACTAGGAAATACGTTATGATTTGTATGATACCATATATGATCCTTGTATGACTACTAAGAAGTGATGACCCGGGATCTGTCCCACGCTCTATATCGGTCGGTCCCATCTGGCCTAGAAGAATTATTTCGTCTGTTTGGTCACGTTCAGTTTGGTCCAGTTCCATCAGAGAACCGGCTTGCGCCTCCTTGCGCCTGCTTTTACTGGGGAAAATAAATTTTAACATTATAAGAAACTCGTTTAGGGAGAACTATATCACCTCCCCCCACCCATTCACCCCCAATTTTTTTATGCCACCATACTTATTACAAATTAAGTGTTTCATATAGCACGTTGCTATGTAAAAATATGGCACGTGCGCCTGAGGGAATAGAGTTAGACTAAACCCGGAAGTGCAGCCTGAGGCAAAATTTTTATGTTAAGAATATCAACAGACTTATCATGATTTTTGAAGTTAAACAGACTTATCATGATTTTTGAAGCTTTGTTCTGGCATCCCTTCGTTTTGACATCTGGCATCCCTTCGTTTTGACATCTGGCATCCCTTCGTTTTGATATCTGGCATCCCTTTGTTTTGATATCTGGCATCCCTTCGTTTTTACTGGTCCAGACTTGATTTTGTATTTAATTGCGCTCAAACGAAGTTTGTAGCAATTATATTAGTCCTTTTTGTCTTTTATGCGATTTTTCGCTTGACCAATTTTTCGTCTGACCAATTTGACTTTTCGTCCTTGAAAACGGTATAAACAGGTAGCGCCCAGCGGGCATTAAGTTTGATCAGAGGCCCTTAGCCGCGTTTAGCAGTCCTTCAAGTGCTTAGGGTGGTGAAGCTAATGAGAAGGACGTAGTTTAAGGTTGAAAGGTCATTTTTAGCACAAAATGTTGAAATTTTTCGTGTTTTATTTTCACCATTTTTTGAATTTTTTGTAAGACGATTATAAAAATGAGGCTGGCTAGAATTGATAAAGGTGTTTTGCAAGACAAAACTAGTTTTTATGACCATTTTAAATGCTATTTGTTTTGGTACACCAAGCAGAAACACGCAAATTTGTTCTAATTTTCACAACTTTTTCCAGCTTTTGAAAATTTTTGTCATTTATTGAGTTTTTCCAGCCCTAGGAGTCAAAGAACCTCCTCTAGGGTTTGATAATTGGTTATTGCATATTTTCTAGTGGTAATTGAATGGTTTTAACAAGAATTTTAGCATTTTTTGAGAAAGTTTGCAATTTTTTTTCAAGTTTTCAGAATTTTTTTGACCTTTTCAGCCTTCTCCTGCCTCAAGGGCCAAGAAAATTCTAGAGTTGAACAATAGGTTACTGCATAGTTTCTAGATGGAATGGATGTTTTTCAACATTTTAACATCACAGGTTTTAGCAATTTTTTGATAATATACAATTTTTTAAATTTTTTTGACATTCAATTGCCATCAATCAATATTTTCCAGCGTCAGAGGCTGGAAAACCTCCTTATGGTATGATAGTAGTTCACTGAAATTTTTTTTTTGGCCTTGTAGTAGTTTTCAACTTTTTAATATCACAAATTTTGGCAAATATTGACAAAACTTGCAATTTTTTTTCAAGTTTATTGACATTGCCATTGTTCAAGTTCTTCCAACCTCAGGGGCTAGCACACCTATGATAATGATTCACTGAAGCGTGTTTAATGGCCATTGAGTGGTTTTCAATTTTTTAATATCACAAATTTTTGCAATTTTTTCTATTAAACTTGCAAGATTTTTCAAGTCTTCTGAGAGTTTGTCATTTTCTAGTTATCTCCAGCTCAAGAGCCAGGAAACTTCCTTTAAGGTGTGATGATAGGTTACTGCATTGCTTCTAGACGCAATCGAATTTATTTCAATTTTTAGTATCACGATATTAATTATTTTTTCGAACTTTTTTCTAATACTTAACTTTCAATAAACTTCTTATCGATATCAGGGCCCAGCGACCTCCTCGAGGGTTTGATAATATGCTGCTGCATAATTTCTAGAGTTAGTGTCATGAATACTATTATTTTAGTGACTCGAATTTTAGCAACGTTTCAATTTTTTTTCAAACTTTCGGAAACTTTCTATGATTTTTGAAGTTTATGCATCTTTATGAGCCAGTATAACCATTTCGAGGCTTAAAATAGGAATACTGGATAGTCTCTTGAGGCAATGAAATGGATCTGAAGATTTTAATATTGCGAATTTTTCAAAATTTTGCAATTGTTTTGCAATTTGCAAGTGTTTTTAAAATTTTTGAATGCTTTTTCTGAGTTAAACGATCATTACTGGCCAACTAAACCTTTTTGTCTTGCAGATGGATTACATGACAGAACTCCAAGGATAAAAAATGGTTCTGAATAATTTTTTTCTCTGCGGAATCTGGAAAATTTTCTATTAATCTTTCCACTTATCAGTTTTTTTTCAATGTGATTTAATTACTAACAAGGCTAGAAAAGTAAAAAGTTGCAAAGTCAAATCTCATCCGGGAAAACATTCCTAGCTCTGTTTGTCTCCCTTTCGGCTGGGATTTCTTTCCTTCTCTTTCTTTTTCACGTGTTTATCTCTCTCTCTCTCTCTCTCTCTCTCTCTCTCTCTCTTTCCTTATCTCTTTTGTTGATGCCCGCACATCAGCTGCTGTTATGCGGCGTGGTGTCATCATCGATTGCCCTCATTAACAATGAATTGTACTAGAAATGTTATAACTCATGAATGACTTAACTCGCAATTTTTGTAGAAAATCCTTGTTATTTCACTCATAAACGAAGTAAGAGCCGCTGCGCTCATCTCACACCACTTCAGTTAAGCTAAAGCTAGCCTCACTATACCGTGGCTAGCTACTGACTGAGTCAACCGCTCACCGGTCGTATGAGAGCAGTTCGCCCGACGTTAGTCGGTTATGTTTAGAGCTATCTCAGCAATTCCTCGCAGTGAGACTCTCTGTTTCAAAGATATCTGGGACTCTGAACCAGCTCATAGCAAGATTGTAGCAGATAAATGCTGTAAATGACTTATGTAATAAAATATTATTCCCGGGTCGAGGAAATATTGGAAAACTGTATAAGATAAGCAGTGAAAACTTGTTTTTTGACCGCAAATTTTGTACAAAATTTTGCAGTGAAATGCGGTGAACTTATGCAATTTCACCGCTAGAGTATGTGGTGAACTTACGAATATCCACCACATTTCACCGCTTTTTACACAATAACGGCCTTACACGGATTCGAACCTGTCACCTCCTGCATGTCGGGCAATTTTCACTCCACTGTGCCACCTCCCACTAACTTCTAGCATATTTGTTTTGAATTTAAATCAAATTGACTTTACTTTCTGTAAAACTTGGGGGGTGAATTTTCGTAAGAATAGCGGGAATTTACTAATTTTAGCGGTAAAATTTGGTGATATTTTGTAAGTTTGCCGCTTACTCTAGTGGTTAAATTACGTAATTTCACCGCGTAAAAAATAGTTCCAGCAAGATGGATGATTGTTCGTTGGTAAGTTTTCCATGCGTCTTTTAATAAATGTATCTCAAGATGGATGATTGTTCGTTGGTAAGTTTTCCATGCGTCTTTTAATAAATGTATCTTAACTTCGTTGTACAAAAAACAATTCGAAACGTTTTCTAAGCGATGATTTTATGTTATTTCTTTACTAATTTAAGCGGTGAATTTATATAACTTCACCGAACTCATTGCTGATCTCACAAAATTTTATCACTTTTTTCTGAGCGGTGAATTTATGCAATTTCACCACCAAATTAAGCGGTGAATGTATGTAATTCCACAACTATTTTAAGCGGTAAATTTATGCATTTTAACCGCCAAATTCAGCGGTGAAATTATGTAATTTCACCTCTACCAGGCGATAAATTTTTTTTCACCGCATTCACCGCTTGATTTATGTAATTTCAACGCCTACACCGCTTATCATACAAAATTTTCCACCTCATCCGCTTATCGTACATAATTTTGCGTTAAATGGCGGTGTCACCTCGACCCGGATTGCCCTAAATGAAATTGCCAATTGAGTAACTGCAAACATCAGCAAAACAATTGGGACATCCTGCTGTCAGCAAATATTGGGACGATTCCAAATTCTTATGCTGTATACGAGACCAAGCTAAGTTATACTACGGAGTTAACGGCAACATCCAAAGCTGCATAATGGCACACCTTGAATGTAGACAAACAAAAATCACCTGTCCAAGAAGGTTTATTCTCAGCTAAGATAATTTTTTGCTTGAATTAGAGAAGGAGTTTAGCTGTAGAGAACGTTGTTTCTCTTAGAGAAGGGAAAGGTAGTCCAAGATTTTCCCACTTGCACTCCCAAATGAAGACTCTTCTTAGGCGGCTGGCAAAGCCCACAAAATTCCATGGTAAAAAATAGATTAGCAACTCAAATTTCGGTGTGAGAGACCTTGTTTTGCTTAATATTTTTCTACGGCTCAATTAATAAGAAGTGCTTTTGAAATAAAAGCAGAAATTTGAATACTTTTTGAACTCTAAATTATATCCAACGATTTTCAGCACATTTACCTCTTTTGTTGCTACCACTTCATACTATAGTCCATTCTATTCGCCAGCTTTTCATCAAGCAAATATTTTTACAGCCATAAGCTTTTTTCTGGCTGCTTGCTTTTTTTCCTGGACGCCAGCAATAGGTTCATTTTAAAAACTTTTAAAGACTGATTGCAAGATTGTTGTCGATTAAACTGACTATCGCTCTCAGAATTTACAATAATATACCGCATTACCGGTTATAAGCAGTGTTTTTCCAGTGAAACGCACGTCTTGAATTTTTAAAACAGTATTGATCATGTCATAATCCATTTCTTAGAGACTTGTGAATACTTGTCAAGTCTAATTCAATTCTTCAGCTAGACTTAACAGGTCCTGAGCCAAGCCTTGCCTCAGACATGACATGTCTTGGAGTCATTGGTTGATTAAGCCTGGACGAGTTTTGATCATTGCGCAGTTAACAAGCGAAGTAGAGTTTCGAGAAAACGTTAATTATTATTAATACAAATTCAAAATCAGTTTAAAATGTTAAAAATTGTTAAATTTGTTGATCTGATAAAGCTATTTTCGATATGAGCGTCTACCAATTTAAAATGCTCCCTTTACTTACTGGGAAACCATTTTTTTCATTGGACAGAATGGGTGGCCCTGACTGTGGCATAATTTGGTGAAATTTAAAAATTTTTCAAATTTTGCAAGTTTTTGCATTTTTTGTGCTCCCTTTTTCGCTGTGGAAACTTTTGAAGGCAACCCAATGTGACTGAAGGCCTTTTGCTTTTAATGAGAAACGAAAAAACCAACACTAAAAACAGTGTATAAGACCTGAATCCAGACTTGTCAAGTCTTGTCTAAGACTTGTTGCAGGACTTGTCAAGACTTGAGACTGGATTCAACACCTGTCAGGTCTGAAAAGTGACAAGATCAGAAGAGCTCTGATACAGTACTGATCAAAGACTTGTTATTTCACCGAATCAGTACTGATTAAGGCGTGCTCTCAATTTCAAATTGACCATTTCAGTTACATGTCTTTTAAAATAAAAGGTTGCTTAAATTATAGGAATCGTCTATTCAGTGAGCAATTGTAGTTGATGATTAGAAAAAAATTAAGTTCTTCAAATACTCTTCTTGGATCATTTTTTTTTCAAAAATATATTAGTGATCTGTTAGGCGTCTAAAGAAATGACCAGAATATCGCTCTCCATCGAAGGTTGTTTTTCAGATTGACACTTCAACCAGTGTCGGCACAGTTGACATGGTTTTATCTGTGAAGTTTGAGTCTGGTAATGGGAGTCACGTTCATCTTCACCTCACAAGCCAGCTTGGTGAAATTGATAGGCAACACTTCTTCAATTTTGAGTAAGCTAGTATAGTGATAGATATATTACGCGCCAGGCGCTTCAGCATTTGCAGTTTTCATTCTATATGGAATAATGATAACATTTGTCATAAGTGTGTTCCGAATCTACCATTTCGAGCGACTGACAGAGCGCTGGATTCTACTTTTATGCTCCTCCTTATTTAAGTGGTCATATAACGTACAGCCATCTCTCTTCCCAATCATGGTAATTATACATCAATTTGTTGGCTATGTCTTTGGGGTATATTGCGACACGCATAATTTCTATCATTGCGAGCGCAAATTTTTTCTGTTGAAAAAAATTTACCAAACAGGTTCAAATGCTCTTGAATAAAACTCAGCGATTAAAGTTACGTTCTAAAAACTACGGCGAAACAAACGCCATAAGCGCAGAAACAAATCAACTTCAAATTTATATAGTTTGCAGGATTTCAATGTATGAAATTGTCAAATTTTTAAAAATAACTTCAATCAGATCCCTTCGAATGAAAAATGAGAAAAATGAAATCAAATAAAAAAGTTTAAGTTTAAACGTACGAAATAAAATGCTCCAGTTGCTCAAACAAAATATTTTACGCAACGACTGGGACATGAATTACAAAGACAATTTTTTTCCAGCAAAATTGAATGTCACAGTAATCCTTAGTCAACGATAACTTTAAACAGCAAAAACAAGTACAAAATCACAATGCCTGCTCTCCAAAAAATTCCCGAGATCTGGAAATTCCCTGAAAATGTGGACAATTAAATAACCGAAACAACATTTTTGGTTGGTAATGAGTGCATTACTGATCAAAACACAACCCTTAATATAGTTCAAACTCTCCTTTTTTAGAAAAGCGGATTTCACTAACTGAAATTTGACCTCCACATACAGTAATCCGTCAGTATTGTCCACAGCGGGCTTTCAGAGCAGTTTCGTGGACAAGACTGACAACAAGAAAGGGCTTACACTGACCAAATTTTGTCAGTGGATTTAACAGAGCATGAAAAAGCGAATATACATTCTTTTATTCTATAGTGTTTTATTCAAAGCAATACTGCGAGGATTACACTACCATGTAAATGCACAAATCTCCCCTCTCCCATAACTGATGTTAT
This sequence comes from Convolutriloba macropyga, assembly GCF_964194025.1. Taxonomy (NCBI): domain Eukaryota; kingdom Metazoa; phylum Xenacoelomorpha; order Acoela; family Convolutidae; genus Convolutriloba; species Convolutriloba macropyga. The sequence goes on along the minus strand of NC_134482.1, from coordinate 4,685,669 downwards.
TTAGACAGATTAGGTTTGTAAGATTAAGATTGCGCGTGAAATTCACTTGCAAAAATCGGTCAATTGTGCCTTGTTTTGGGGATGTACATCGACCAATAACGTGAAGAGAAAAATTGCTTATTGTATAATTTCAAATTGAAAGAACAAAAAGTGCCTGTTGTATGACAGATGTCACAAGAAGCATTGGCTGAAGCAGCCTTGAATAAGGTAATGTATTAATCGCAGAAAAATTTAGAAAATGATTTCAAATAAAAAATTTCAACTGCTTTCAAACGAATTTGGTAGCAATTGTGTTAGTCTTTTGTGTTTCATGAGATTTTATCTGACGCTATTGACTTCCTGGAATTTGATAGCAGAGAAAATTAAGCGCTGAATCATTCTAGAGACATTCTGTTTTTTAAGATGCCCAATTTACGCTGGCCAGTCTTGATTTTTGCGTGAAATTTACTGCATGAAAAATAATATGTTAAGCAAAATTCACGCCAACAAAGTTTGCTTTATATGCGACTCGAACTACCGTGTGTGGTAATTGTTTACCACAAAGCCCCTAAATGGGCTTTGTGGTAAGTGCTTACACACTAGCTTATGTATTAATAGTGTGTGCACTACTATAGTAATTACCAGTTGAAAGCTGCAATTTTAGGACACTATACTGCTCAGAGTTAATTTTGGGGTATAAGTAATGGTCAGACTATACATGATAACTTTATTTCGGGCGAACTCAATGATTTTTACGCTTTTAAATGTGCTGGTTCAGAGCTGAAATGCTCTGGGACTCAAGTCCCGGTTGCCATTTTCAAGAACATAAAGATCAGGGAACTTTCCGATGTAAATAAGACTGATTGTCTCAACATCCGGGATACTTTAAGCAATAGAAAAAAGAATAAACATGCAATTCATCAAAAAATCAAAAATATTTTTGACTTTGTCTGTCAGGTAAAATTATGCTATTTCCAACGGTCTTGGAAAGTTCAAAAAAAACTTAATTTAAAATTTTCTAATAGTTCTCATTAAATAAACCTGCGCTAAGTATTTGTAAAAAGATCTTACGCAATTGATCAAAATGCTGTTCCTATACGACAGCTGTTTACACACAATAATGTCAACCCATTAACGTATATATCATGATGCAGAAAAAATACATCTAAACGTGCATAATTGTTGTCCCTTGTTTTCTATGAAATTGGCCACCAAAGAATTATTAAATGAAACCAAAGAAAAATATCTATTTTTAACCTTATTATGCTTCATCAAAAAATATTTTCTGAATAAAAACATTTTTTTCAAGAGTACCAAAGGAGAGAAAAAATTAAATATTGCAAAAATGCAAGCCATCACAGATTTTTATGATAACTGAAATCTGAAAACTAAAAAAAACGCATTTTAGTAACGTACGTCGTTGAAACAAAAGTTGTCCAATTCAATTGTCCACCGCGTAAAATTGTTGTTTTTGTTATTAGGTGTTGAAATTCTGATATTTTTGGTTTTTAGGCTTGGGATAGCCGTCAGAAAATTTTAATCAAAGCATAAGAGCTTTTATCAGCGTTCAATTTCAGCCACTCAAATCAACGTTCAATTCAATTATTTATAATCAAAAATTTCAAATTTGATTTGTGAGATTTGGGAGTGAGCTGCAAAAAGGACAATGAGTTTTTTTTTTGAAATTGCACAGACAATACCACGTCTTAACGTTTGATGACATTATAAAACAAAAACAGATAATATTTGGAAAAGTATGATCGCTTTTCAAAAAGATAAAAAACATTTTTTATATATTTTTGAACGCATTTTAGCAATGGGAGCAACTTGCAAAAACTTCGCATATTTTTGAAGTTGAAAATAATAATAATATGTTCCTGAAAACATTTTGTCATTTTTGGGCTTTTGGAATGAGGTGGAAAAGTTATACCGAAAATATAATGAATTGTGAGACAAAAAATGAACAAAATTCTTATGAAAGATTGCTGGGACATACATAAATGCTGTGCAAACATGATGAAAAAATTTCATTCATAAAAGAACTCGTTCAACTTAGATAAAAGAATTCAGCTAAAAAATAAGAAAATTATGAGGTTCACAATATCTTCTATCTAAGGAACGGTTAGCTGCCATAATATTTCGGTAGATATGTTCGAGTTTAATTATAGGTACAAATACTTTTACGCTAATTTAGACGGTTGATTTAGTATCCTTGACACACTCAATTGTCAGCTCTTTTGCATCGGAGGTCTCAATCGCACTAAATTTGAAATAACTTTTTTGTAGAAGTCACTCGAAAAATTTCTGTGACACGAAAGTTGCAGAAAAAATTGGGTACTACTAAAGTCCAATCAGAGGTCGCTTCAGTTTGATATGATCTGATCTGAATTGCCTACATTCGAACTATAGTCGCACTCTTCCTTAGTTCGCTCGAAAGTTTGATCAGAGTTCATTTGGGTCAGGGACGGTCTGATCATAGACCAAAGTCTGAAAATATTCTGCTCAGATGGGGCGTTGATCTACGACTTTGACCCGAGATACGTGATCGATATTCGTCAATGAGACTGTAAGTTTTTTTCTCTTTTGCTTTTCAGATTGGAGAACAAGTACAAATTTGATAATTTGTACCCCGGTGACCTCTACACAGTCAAAATGAAAGTTTTCAGCACGGGTGACGACAGAATTGTCGTTGTCCGTAACTACACTTTCACAGAGTGGACATTTCCAACTGAGCCCACAATCACGACTGCAATCACTGTCACAGAGCACACAATGAATTTCACATTTATTAACCCAAAATTCTTCCAAGTAGGATTTTGAAAAGTTCAAATTGAGCTTGGTATGATTACTCGAAGTCAAGAGTGAAGTATAAAAGGCATGGTTTTTTACGCTTTGTTTCTGTCATTAACAGACCCATTTCCAACCTGGTGGTTAGTGGATTCAGGGATAATTAAACAAAAAAGCAAAGTAAAAGATCAAGAAAGCCTTCAGTTTTTTAAATTAATTTAAAGCGTTATACTTTTGTCCATTGTAGATCTTGAATCCGTTTCAGAACGTTGTCATTTGGATGGATCCACCTGGGGGAAATTGTCCCTGTCGCTACAACACCAGGTAACATCTTGACTTGATTTTTTGTAATTCAATTCAAAGTGAGAAAACTAACGATTGATTATCAGTTGGTTCGAATAAACAATTGGAGGATGATGGAAGTCGTTACTCGAATACATTAAAAAGGGGGAATGGAAGATGGAGGCACCAAGTCCCCCCTCCCCTGTTGTTTTATGAACATAGTTGAAAAAATCTAATATTAACACCTAGATAGTATGTGTGGTTTTCAGGGTTTTGACGAGTAGATATCCGAAAACTTGCACAATGCTAAAAAATTATCTGTAAATGTATACACTATGAATATAACGTACCCAGATTGAGGCGCCAGACGGAAGCAAAGTATGTCCGGACCGTCCCACACGGAAAGTGCTTCTGTCCAGACTTTTGTGCGTTCATGTTCAGACTTTCTTGCGTCTTTCGATGTTTCCAGGCTGTGTAATTTTGAACACACGAAGCCCACTCGCGCGTTCATTTTTGGTCTGGACATACTTGCTTCCGTCTGGGACCTCAACCTGGGTAGAGAGTACCAACTAAGGCTTTCATGTCAAGCTATTTCAGCCCGCAAGAAGTAACGTTATATCTAACTGCTGGTGAAGGATACCAAGTGCATATGTTAGCCGAGGGTTCATTTGGTCGAAACAGCACCCAGTTGACATTTGATCAATCTCTCTACACAGATAAAGTAACCATTACAAATGAGTTGATGCCGCGCAGTTTGAAAACAACGGCTGAGTTCCAGTCTGGCACTGGCTCAACTGTCGACATCGAGCTTCACTGTTTGGATTTACCCCTAAATTGGAGAGAAACTGTACCTTTCGCGTAAGTTTCTTTGGAATTTGTTCGATAATTCGTTCAAACTCTCGTTACAATTACACGCAAAGAATTCGAAAACAACTTAAACTGCTCAGTTATTAAACAGAAAAGGCCCTGATTTGAAAATCCTTGAAAAATCTCGCCCAACAAACTCTAAATATGACATCTTTTGTTTATGAAAATTCGCTAAACCTGTCATTCGTACCTGTCGTTATACTAAATAATTCAAAAAATTCCATTTTAGTCAAATCGATTATTGGAAATCGATTGTCGCATAACATCATCAAAACTCACGTGTCTATGGAGTGGCAATTTTTATTTCAGCGTTGATTTTTTTCCTTCCCGGGCAGAGGAAATTACCGAAAAATAACGGGGAAAAGAGTGTAAAGTGAGTAAAAAAATATTGAAAAAAAATTGACTTCTTCAACCATTACAAGGCTCTTGCAATCGGGTTTTTAGATTACTTTTAAAAATTCTTTTTTTGACGATTATTTCATTAGTTGTCTTTTGTTATGACAGTAAAACCTTATAGGTTTTCGAATCTAAACAAGACAACATTTATCAATTATTAAAAAATGCTCCGTTTTTCGCTAAATTTTTGGTACATTTTTAGCAGATTTTGGTATTATTCAAATTTTAAAACTTAGCCACTATAGTTATTCACAAATTATGTTTAAAAAGCAACAAAATGAGCTATCATACAACTTTGAACTCGGCCTAGGTACAGAAAGATTTGTAGAAGCATAATACAACGAAAAAAAATTGTGCTAACTTTTTGCAACTAAGCTGCGTTTGCGAAAGTTCGGAACATACCAGCGTTGATCAATGGATAGCGGATATCGTACATTATTTTTTCTTTTCAGTGGAATGAGAATATTCGAAGGAGGCTTCACCCAGAGAAAAGAGTGTATTAAAGGGTGGGCAAAAGATTGTAATAATAATGTGTTTTATAAGTATATTAAGAGTAAACAAAAGAGTGTATAGTGTGTGCACAAAAGTGTTGTTTTCTTAAAATTACACTCTTACCCTCTATTACTTGCTAATTAAGAGTGGAATTTGCTTTACACCCTTATTGTCGCTTAATAACGGTGGAATACGGATTGACACCTCGGCTAGGGTTAGTAACAAACAATGCTCTTGGAAATTGAGCTATATGAAGTGATATTTCCTGAACTCATAGTCAGGCCTTTTTTGTATTACGCAATGTCAAGGTTGCACCACGCAGTTTATTACTTTCCTTACCTTCATCAGTTTGAACTCACTGCTCAGAATAAGTTGAATTCGATTTGTTCAAAAACACTCTTTGTATTTGTTTTGGGATACTGTTTAATATGATGATATTGTCAGTATTCCCAAGATTCTAAATTTTCAATTCATGCTTGAACTCCGCACGGATTTCCACTAACATCAAGAAACAGTATTTTTGTTTCGAAATTCCTGCGTTTCATGTGAATAAAGTCCACGCCGTATTCTTGCAACCAAATACGTTATGATCTTGAAAATTCTATTTTTTGATAATACAAAGAGTTTTGCAGAAAAAGAAATTCATTGGGCTATAATAGTTCTTATAAAAGTTAATATATTAGTTATTCAGAAATTATGTTTAAAAAGCAACAAAATGAGCTGTCATACAATCTTGAGCTCGGCCTAGGTACAGAAAGATTTGTAGAAGCGTAATACAACGAAAAAAATTTGTGAATAGCTTTTTGCAACTAAGCTGCGTTTGCGAAAGTTTGGATCATACCAGCGTTGATCAATGGAACCCAGCTCACCCTAATTCAAGGATAATCCATCACGCAACCATCTTTAAAATATAATTTTCACATATTAGCGGATATCGTGCATTATTTTTTGCTTTCAGTGGAATGAGAATAACCGGAGGAAGCTTCACCCAGAGAAAAGAGTGTAATAAAGGGTGGGCAGAATATTGTAATTGTAATGTGTTTTTTTTAAGTGTATTAAGAGTAAACTAAAGAGTGTAAAGCCGTGTAAAGGGTGTACACAAAAGTGTAATTTTCTTAAAATTACACTCTTACACTCTCTTCCTTGCTAATTAAGATTGGAATTTGCTTTACACCCTTATTGTTGCTTAATAACGGTGGATTACGGGTTGACACCTCGGCTCGGGTTAGTAACAAACAATGCTCTTGGAAATTGAGCTATCTGAAGTGATATTTGCTGAATTCATAGTCAGTCCTTTTTTGTATTACGCAATGTCAAGTTTTCACCACGCAGTTTATTACTTTCCTTACCTTCATCAGTTTGAACTCACTGCTCAGAATAAGTTGAATTCGATTTGTTCAAAAACACTCTTTGTATTTGTTTTGGGATACTGTTTAATATGATGATATTGTCAGTATTCCCAAGATTCTAAATTTTCAATTCATGCTTGAGCTCAGCACGGATTTCCACTAACATCAAGAAACAGTATTTTTGTTTCGAAATTCCTGCATTTCATCTGAATAAAATCCACGCCATGTTCTTGCAGCCAACTACGTTATGCTCTTGGAAATTCTATTTTTGATAATACAAAGAATTTTGCAGAAAAAAAATTTCATTGGGCTATAATAGTTCTTATACTGACCTAATTAGGACGCCTGAGATGTCAAATCTCTTTCAGTTGATAAAGAGAAAAACGTTCTGTTTGTAATGAGAACATAAGTTTGGCCGCAACCAGCTTTTTAAAATATAATTTTCACATAATAGCGGATATCGTACATTATTTTTTGAGTAAAATAGCGCCTTCTCATGAATTTGAAAATTTGTTTTGATAGATTTTTCTCAAAATTTTTGGTTGTTTATAATAGAAATTTGTAATCAAGGCGAAATTCTTCGCTCAAAAATGATTTTGTTTTTAGCACCGCTAATTTTTATCTCAATTAACCTTTCCATTACAGCACAAAACAGCCAGTAATGAGAAATCACAGTTATTCCATTGTTCATTGGATATTTGGATCAACAAGTGTCACGATCCCTTTGAATCTACTTATTGACTCTACTCGCTGCCTTTTCGGACTCCCTCTCATGTCGCCTGTTTCTGAGGAATGAATGAGAACATTTTGCTAAATTTTGTTTTTACGCATATAGCGACATTTTAAACTGGCGTTGAATTTGCATTGGTCTATATGCATGCAGTCAATTGTAGGGCCGTTTTAAGTATCTATTTGAATAATAGTTTTGGTTGAATTGGGTTTGATTTTAATCAGAAGCGGTTCTGTTTCGACAACAGCTCGATGTAGTTTTAAAATTTTTGTAAACATGCAGAGTTATGCAGATTTGTCACTTGGTTCACAAATGAAACCAAATGTTTTCATGAAGGCGTTTATGCTTCTTGTCACACCCAATCGACAATTAGAAAACGACATTTTCAGAAGCATATTGATAAAAATGAGCTAAAATTTTGATGCTTAGAATCTTTACTGATATCATCATATTCTAACCCAGAGAATCGAAACCTGATACGTCTTGATAAGACATGCAAGATCTTGACATCTCTCGCAAAGCTTGAAAAGTTTCGCCAAGGGATCTAAACACCATTTCAGGGTAAATCTTTACGAAATTTATATGAGACATTATTAAGATAAATCGGGATATTTTCTTGACAGCTCCTGACCTAATTTTGACAACAGTGTTTATAAATTTTAATAGCTGTTCGATGGATCGAGTCTCAAGATTTTGTTCCTTGATACCAGTAGTATAAAAAGCTGACTAGAACCACACCGGGGGGGGGGGGGGACATTATGTATTAAGATAGGGAATGCAGAAATTGTCCCCCTAGGGGGGACACTTAGGGGGACATTTAACGCAAATTCGCAGTAAATGTCCCCCTAAGTGCCCCCCTAGGGGACAATTTCTGTATTCCCTATCTTAATACATAATGTCCCCCCCCCCCGTTGTGGTTCTGATCAGCTCCTATTTTTTTTTCTGAAAAAAAAAATTGTAATTCACAAAAATTTGATGTTTTTGTCTCTAAAAGATGTGAACTAGTTTAAAACATGTTCTGTGAGTAAAAAAAAAGTAGTCGGAAACACCTTTTTCGAAAATTGAATTTTTTGTCCCATCGGGGGACAATAACTTGTAATAATTTTGAAAAATTGGTTCGAAAAAATTTTTGTCGATTTTTTGGCTTCAATCAACGTGAAATGTTGTGAAACATATTTTGTGAGTGAAAAAATTTTTCGGAAACACTTATTTCAAAAATTGAAATTTTGGTCCCATAGGGGGACAATAACTTGTAAAAAATTTTGAAAAATTGGTTTGAAAAAATTTTTGTCGATTTTTTGGCTTCAATCAACGTGAAATGTTGTGAAACATGTTTTGTGAGTGAAAAAAATTGTCGGAAACACTTTTTTCGAAAAATGAAATTTTGGTCCCATAGGGGACAATAACTTGTAAAATTTTTTGAAAAATGGGGCCTAAAAAATTTTCCTTGATTTTTTGGCTTTAATCAATGTGAAATGTTGTGAAACATGTTTTGTGAGTGAAAAAAGTTGTCTGAAACACTTTTTTCGAATATCGAAATTTTGGTCCCATAGGGGGACAATAACTTGTAAAAATTTTTTGTAAAATGGGGTCTAAAAAGTTTTTGTCAATTTTTTGGCTTTAATCAATGTGAAATGTTAAGAAAATGGGGTCCAAAAATTTTCAACGCTATTTCACTTTTAATCAATATGAGAAGTTGTGAAACACGTTTGGTGTGATAAACAACAACATTCATCTTACCACCACACCCCAAACACTCCGCTAAACATCAGCCAATTACAATTACCACAAACATACACCACAATGCATGCATACTTACATACATATATACATACATACATACATAAATACATACATTCATACATACATATATACGTACATACATACACGCATACATATATACATACATACATACATTCATACACATACATACATAAATATACACATTGATAAAAAACCAGAGTTGTACAAGGAAATAATTTTTCACGTAATTATGTGTACAATTATGGTCATAATCACTTATGTCCATAAATGTATGTACACATGAATGGGACAAAAACAAAAAAAAATAATAACTAACCTGTTAGCAGATGTATAAAATCATTAATGATATATTGAGTAGAGAGTCATCGGATCATGCCCAAACATGTTCAGAGTCACCAAACCTTCCAGAATAAATTAACCAATCGGAGTGCTTGATTTATTATTCAAGTTGACAACCAATCAGAATTGAAAGATTTATAAACAAAAACTCTAAACGCTCACGTTCAGTAAACAGTAAATAATGAACACAATAGGAACAAAAGACATCAAGCTCATTCATGAGAAAGTTTTATCACTGAGAGGTAACATAAATTTTACACACATATCTTATCGACAATTATATTTCGCAGCTGCTTGTTCTTTGTTAGATCCAGAAGTTGACGGAGAAATAGCACTTAAATTTAGACCCTATGGTGGTTTCATTGGAATTGATAATTCAAGACTAGATCCCTTATTGAAACGGAGCAAAGTGCTACGACTTCATGCTGCACTGCATGACGCCGCTGGATTTATAAAAGATTGCCGAAACAAAGGCCCTGGATATGTTTACGCTTTCCGTTACTCACCAGTAAACAATTGTCTTTTTGGACACCTGACAGGAATATTATTCATTCTATCAGTGAAAATTTTTCATTCACAATTGTTTCGTGAATTGGAATGTTAGAAAATTTTGGCAGCAAAACCACAAATATTATTGTCCTCGATCTCGAAGGTTTCAACCTCAAGTCACTTGGTTTTATTATTAAAGAACTCAGTTTGTGTTCCAGTTACAACGATACAATATTTTTCCAACCACCGCTTACATTTGCTGATTTAAGCGATAGACAAACTGTTATTTGGCTGACCAATAACCTACACGGTCTTGATTGGGACGAAGGTGATATACCTTACTGTGATTTGAAAACAATCTGTCTGAGTTTCAGTTTCCGATTCACACGGAAAAACTTTTTTGCCAAAGGCATTGAAAAGTGTGAGCTCCTCAGTAAGCTTTTACAAAAAACTGTTTATAATCTGGAGGATCTAAATTGTCCCCGAATCTCAGAGATAATATCAGAAGAACAAGTTCCCTCCTGTTATCTTCATTCAAACTTTCGTTTAACAAACGATCAATTATCAAATCACTGCGCGGAACGTAAAGCAAGAATATTCTCACAGTGGACACAAAGTGATGTACAGAGAAGACACGGCAACTTTAACAACTTATCTGTCAGACAACTTGAAGATATTCACTTGCTTGACTCCACTTGACGATCAGCCGATTGTAATATTCAACAGAGTTCAGGATCCCTCTCCACCAATACAGAATAATTTTTCAAGTGATCAACAGAACCGAGCGAACTATCTCAACAATAAACCAAACACAGCACAACAACCGCGTTACAACTTGCTTTATAGCGCAGCAGCAAAACGTTATTTTGCATCCATTACTCTTTCTCCCGACGAACTAGACAGCTTTAGGGCTTTCCTGCCCGTGATAGATAATTTCTATCACTTCCAACTGTACGTAAAAAATAAACAGAGAGCTCGAGAACATCGGAATCAGTTCAATTATGGCTATGAACAAAACAAACCAGAAGCCTATGCAGTCCCCCAAAGAGCATTGAATCCCACGTTGGAAGCAATGGGCGGACAAAAAAGTTCCTCAATTTAGATTGAAAAAAACACCACTAGAACGTGAGCTATCACTTATTGAGATGCCGAATGAGTTGCGATTATATGTCTTGGAGCACCCCGAAGTTGAAAAAGTCTTCAGTCAACCATCGATCGAGGAAAATGACTCATCAACCGTTTGTTATAAACTAGAGATAAAAAGTCATATTAAAGGTTTCAATTTGTTTGAGTTCTGGTACATGAAACAGTTGCCCAGAGAATAATTCAAAAATTTAACATTTTGTATCATTCTTGTTTCAATTCACTTTTCAATTAATTATTTTTCTCCAATGAATCAAAGAGACGAGGCTGACGCCGGTATCAGTAATTTAGTCTTTGATGTGAACAACAAGGAGAGGCCCCCATGGCGTTGTTGTTCAAATTCAACAGTGCCAAGGTCCGAAGTAATATTTTTTGTTCAAGTTAGTATCATTGTGTTAATGATCATTCTTTGCTTTTCTATGCTCTTTCTATTATCAGAAAGCTGTGAAGAGAAATCAATTTGGATTGCTCTCTTATCGAGTTTAGTTGGTTACATTTTACCTAATCCCAAACTATGAACAAAGTTATTCTTACACATGACAGGGTATTCATGTCTATTGTAGGACCAAGTGGTTGTGGTAAAACAGAACTCTTGTTTCGGATGCTAAAAGGTTCGACCTTTTATCCACGTTTTGAGAAAATTTATTATTTTTACAAAGAGTTCCAACCACTTTTCAAAGATATGCAACAAGTTATACCAGGGATTGAGTTTCTAAAATACTCAGGCTTTGATATAACAAAAAATCTATCACATTGTCTGCTTATCTATGACGATTCATGTGAAGAAATCTTCAACGATAAAGAATTTGTAAAAATAGCTACCTCAGGACGTCATCGCAAATTACATGTTATATACGTCAAGCTTAATTTGTTCCATCAAAGCAAATGGTCCAGAACCATTGATCTGAATACAACACACATAATATTATTCAAGTCGCTTCGTGACATTCAACAAATTGAATATCTTGGAAAACAGTTGAATTGTCTCCAACTGATAAAAGAAGCATACAAACTAGCAACTGCGGAGCCCTTTGGACATTTTATTATTGGTCTCGATCCCAAAACCAGTCAGGGTGTACGATTTGCGTCACATATTATTGGACCTAATCCTTCAAGTTTTTACATTCCTTCGGAGGAAGCCGTTGTTACACCAATTACGAATGAAAAAGAAACATTTGCTTATGCTCAAGCATTGGGCAAATAGCACAAACAAGAACTCCAACATTGAATCCGAGTTACTTAAAGACGGCGACTTCATTTGGTTTCTGAGTGACTGTGTGATGAACGTACTCTCTGGAGTTGTTCCAGTCAATAAAAAAGAGCTAAAAAAATTTGAAAAAACTCTGCGTCAACTTTCGAACAGGAAAGTAGGGAAAACTGAACGGTTAAAAATAATTCGATCTCCCTCGGGCAACAATCTCATTCAACTCATAGCATTACCCTGCATTGAATATCTAGAACAAAATGCATACTGAAGAGTTTGTGTTAATACCTAAACAGATGTATACAAGAGAACAACCTCATGTCTCTCAATTACTCAGCAACAAAAATATTCACAATCCAGCCAAGCAGATATCACTTCTCCAGAGAAACAAGTCACCATCAGCTCCTTCTGCCTCGCAACAGGATGCAGAACAACAAACTGACGCTTCAGTGGATGATAGAAGTACAATAATCGAGTCTATGGCGAAATCATTTACGACAGACAACACATCGACTATCAAAAAAGGAGTGCTGAATGATATTAGAATCTTGAAGGGGATAAAGTTTGAAAGAGCGAATTCAATACTGGACATAATAGAGGAATCAGATTCTGTTTCCTTGGACTCATCAAAGAGATTGCTTATTAATGGTACAAATACAGAAGTTCTTGCTGCTACGTTTCTTTACAATCTACAGCAAAACACTTGCAAACTATCTTTCGAACAATTCAGTGTTTTAACGCATCTCAATATTGGTTCGCATTTGACTTGTAACACATACGCCAAAAAGTTTCTAAATTTATCATCTGAAGAGAGACTGCAATTTTTGGAATATGAGTCGGACAAAGAAGTTGCTTCAAAATCCCAGCGAAAGAAAACAAAAGCTTCTGACAGAGACCAGAGAAACTTTGAAGAGGCAGAAAAAGAAATCAAACCAACCAGCCCCCGGGAGAATTACTTCCTATCAAGTTAAACAGTTAGACAAATTGTACACTAAAGGCAGTGCTGCATTTGGTAGCATTGCTAACTTGAAGGAGGCTAGCGGTTTCACCAGAGGCAAAATTGTTCGCTATCTTTAGTCGAAAGCCCCGTACACAAAATACAGACAATTCAGGAAAAGTTTTCCCCGACTGAAAGCTGTTGCATATAGAATAAATGAAATCTGGTCTGTCGGTGTTGCGTATATGGATAAAGTTGCCCAACACAACAACGGTGTAAAATACTTGTTAGTGGCTGTGGATGTTTTATCACGTTACTTACGAGTTCAACCAATGAAAGCTTTATATGCAAAAGATGCTGTTGAAGCGTTCAAAAAAATGATCAAGAAGAAACAACCAGAAAAAGTATGGACAGACAAGGGATCAGAGTTCAAAGGAGATTTCAAAAAAATTTGTAAGAAGAAAGGAAGTCATTTATATACAACAGAAAGCGAAACCAAGTCGGCATTTGCAGAGAGGAACATTCGATCGCTTAAAAACATCATTTAAAAAATATTTGGAAGAAAAGTGGACTTGGACATATATTGAAGATTTACCCCAGTTTGTAAATACTATAAACAGTCGTGTTAACCGGGTAACCCATTTAGCACCTAATAAAGTTTTCCAAAAACATGAACCAATTTTAATATCATTAGCAATCAACACAACAATGTACAAACCAAAATACGAAAAAGGAGACCTTGTTAGGATTGCAAAGCACGACGAAAAATTCAGAAAAGGTTATAAACAAAATTACACAGACGAAGTTTTTACGATATTCAAAATTGCTACCGTGAGTCCACCAACGTACAATCTTATAGATGCAAACAACGTTATAATTGAAGGTAAATTTTATGAACCGGAATTAGTCCAAGTAAACGTGTTAGTTACTGCAGATGATTAAAATGAATCCCGCCAAAGAATTCACAATCGACCTAATATCCAACGCCTCAATGGAAGTTTTTGGTGAAAACACAATGGCAAAATTCCGTAACCAGTTATCTCAACCACTTATTTTGGATGGAGAATGGCAAGTAGCTTTATCTTCAATATCCTTCCCATCAAACATCAACAACGTCAATTCAAACGGGTTAGTCGTTTATAAAAACTCGGGAGTGGAACTCGACGCCTCAAATAATCGCAGTGGACACCTCAGAAAAATTTGCGAAGGCACTTACAGTAGCTTGGATCAACTAATGGATGAACTCAGGCGAATTGCTCAGTTTAAACAATTTGATTTTACTTTTGACAAAATTACTCATAAATTGGTTTTACAATTCGGAGCGAATGAGGGTTTTTCATTTGAAAACGAAGAAGTTCCAAGTATTCTCGGCTTCAAGGGTATAAAAGACAACTCGCATGATGGATACATTCATATTGGATACAAATCACACAAAACTCTCAATAGACACCAAAGTGATTTTCCAGTTGATATAACCTGTGGCTCACAATTAATCTTTGTCTACATAGACATTATAGAATATCAAATTATTGGAGACGTGAGAGCTCCTGTAATTAAAATCATTGAGACCGAAAGGCGTTTAAGAAACGGCAGCATAAACACTGTTACACCCATTCATCACAAGACATTTACTATTCTGGATTACAAGCCCATACTTTCTAACAATATTCAGAACATTGAAGTGGAGTTGAGGAACGAAGCCGGAAAACTTATTCCATTTAATGGTACAGGAAAAGTGATAGTAGGCCTAAAGTTTCAAAAAATCAAGTGAAATGGAAGCTTACTACAGCAACCAAGCATCACAGTCAATGCCACATTTCTCCGGTCATTATCCGCAAAGAGGAAGTGGCTTTGGAGCCCTCGCAGCAGGTATTGGAAGAGTTGCTTTACCATTGGCAAGAAGAATTATATGGCCCGCTGCCAAAAAAATTGGCCGAGAGCTTTTAGTGCAGGGTGCACCTGAGTTGGTTGAAGTAGCAACGAAACGAAAGTCGGCAAAGCAGGCGTTGAAAAGCACGGTTGCAAAAACAGCCCGAAAACAATTTGGTGGCTCTCTCCATTCACGCATAACACGAGGCCGGCAAGTTATTAAACGTCGAAGACAACAATATGCTAAACCTCGAACCTACAAAAAACGTTCCACAAAAAAAATCATTTCTCGAAAACCACAGCCAAGAAGAAGTCGACTGGATTTTTTCTCTCGAGTCAAAAATGCGAACTAATATTGTAATACCTTCCGAAGCCACTCACAGTTCCTTGGATTTATTTGAAAAACCACCTTTGCTAGTCACCTTTGATCAATCATTTGAGCAAAAAACTGGACCACTTTATTCTCCCTCTGGATCATCGCTCGAATTCGAAGTTGTAGGCGATCGCAACAATTTCATAGATTTGCAGAAAATTTATTTGGAAGTAAAATGTCGAATACAAAATGCTGATGGAACTGATATGCGATATACCGCCGGCGATGCAACCGCAACCGATGCTGCATATTTTGTCAACAATGTTCTTCATTCACTGTTTGCCGACTGTACTGTTTCTGCAAATGGAATAAAAATTTCCTCAGCTAATGGACACTATGCTCATAAAAGTTTTATTGAAACAGAATTTTCACATGGAACCGATGCAAAGGAAACTTGGTTAAAGTGTCAAGGTTACGAGTATGAGCCGAACCCCGCTGGTATAGCTGCAGCTTCAAGGGATGCAAGGCAGGTAGCTGTGAGAGAATCGGAACAAATTACTTTATATGGAAAGCTCGCTGTTGATTTCTTTTCCTGTGAAAAACATTTAGTAAGTGGTGTTACCTTAAGACTTTCTTTCCGAAGGTCGCAAGATGATTTTGTTACCATTAGTGAGACAGCGGCAAAAAATTACAAAGTTAAAATCGATGAAGCAAACTTATTTGTTAGAAAGATGACAGTGTCAGACAACGTTGTTGGAGCCATTGAAAAAACACTCCTAAAAACTCCGGCAATGTATCGCTAAAATGAAGTAATAACAAAAACATTCCTCGCAACAGCAGGTCAACGCAGTTGGAAACATGAAGATATTTTCACAAAAGAACCAATAAGGCGGTTGATTTTTGCATTGTGCAGGAGCAATGCATTCATTGGAACTAACAATATCAATCCCTACCACTATCAAAAGTTTGATTTGAGTGAAATTACGGTCTATCGAAACGGGTTCGCAACAGCTGGCACTCCAATGTTAACAAATGATAACAAGCGCCTGTATTACAATTCAATGAGTGCATTAGCTTATGTTGAAAACGGTCATGGAATACCACTAAGTGATTGTGCGCATCACTTTATAATGGTCTTTGACTTAACTAGCACGCAAGAGGCGACGCATGATTTTATTCATCCCGAACTAACAAACTCATCATTATCGGTTGAACTTAAATTTGATACTGGTTTGCCAAACAACATTGAAATTTTTTTCCTGGGAGAAAAATCGTCTACTGTGTACATTGACTCTGCAAGAAACGTATCCAAAAATGTTCTACCTATGAATGCTTACTAATGGATGAAGACCAAATTTATTTTCATGTTCAAATGTGCAAACATCTCAAATTTAAATTTCGAGGTGTTCATGCGGCTGACAATTTTCCCTTAAATTTACCAGTTAACAGTTTTATAATTGTGAATGCATCGCGAGCTGATTCTATTGGTTCACATTGGGTGATGCTTGCGAAACGCTACGCACACCCCGTACTATACTTTGCAGATCCGTTAGCACTTCCTCTGACTGCCTATAAAGACATTTTCTCCCGCTTACAGCAATGTACTGATTTACATATGATGATGGATATTATGGAGCACAGAAGAGATATTCAGTCTCCCCTGCAATCAGCAGACTCGCAACTGTGTGGTTTATTTTGCATCTATATTGCTCATTATTTCTATAGCAGTAAGTTTCCATTTGTACCTGATGTAAAAAAATTGCAATTGTTGGCATTTTTAAAACATATGGAGTGAAATTGAATTAATTGTTCTATCACAGCACTATTTTAGACAGTAGAATTTTTACAGAACTGAAAGATTATTAAATAGTCTGAAGTCTCACGTACAAAACTTCCCTGCCCACTTAAAATTATATCCATAATCTGATAGAGAGAAGAAGAATGTTCACCAAGCATTAGTTGACAAAAACGTTTTACAGTCACATCAGGGATAGTAGAAGCAGGTATGGTAGTAGTATTGGTTGAGAGTCTTTTCACGGGATTAGGCAGAGGAAGTTGTTTTTTAGTTTTCTTGGTTGAAACATGATTAAATTTTGACAAGTACTCCACAGCAACATGTAAGCGAGAAATAATAGCACCATGAGTAACAAAATTTTTCTCCGTAGGCAAAATAAGGATTTTAAAACAAGTCACAAGGCAAGGTATCGTCGCAGGAGCATACGAAGAAAAAACAATTTTATCTTCCGAACCTGTATCTTCAAAAATGAGATGCCAATGACTGGAACCAAACGAACAACCATCGATAACAGTCGAAGACGAATGATAACCGTATGCAAAATTTTCTATTCCAGAATCTTGAGGTTTTGGTTGTGTGTCGCAAATAGTGTATTTGAATCGTTTTTGAACTTTTTTGAAGTATTCAGGACTGTTTTCGTACATAGCTTCAACCATAGTAAGAGACAAAACTGAGTGAGTAAATAGTGATATACCTCTATGAATTATTGGTTTTGAGTTGATAACATGGTGTAAACAAAATTTCAAGGTCGATCGAAGACGAAATTTCTTTACATTGTTATTTTTATTGCTTGTAAAAAATTCTGCCTAGACATTAAGTAAACAAACCGAGACATTAAGTAAACAAACCGAATAAATTTTGTCTAGACTTTAGGAAAACAAATCAGGGTTGTCGAAGTTGTGTACACGAATAATGGCTGTCGCAATTTCCCGAAGTTTTGCTAACTTTGCTGTGATTGGTTGACGACTCCAAACAAAATCTATTTTTAGTATTTAAGAAATTTCAACTGCATTGTTCGCATGTAGTCATGAATACACCTTGAATTTCTGCAGAAATTGAGAGACATTTGTTTATTCATATTTTACGGCTCAATTGACAATTTCTTACAAAAATCAAAAATCTCTTTGCTCATTCCATAGTTAACTTACCCAGTTATAACGAAATGCCTGCAAAAGATCGAAACCTACCCGTTAAATGTGAAAAATGTGGAAAATCTATTGCAAAATACAATATTGCTTGCCACGGGAAGACATGTATGATGGGCACGCTTTACTGTAAGAAAAGGAATTGTAATTTTGCTCTAAAAAATTCTGCAGAATTGTCATACCATATTGCGAAGGCTCACGGAGCAAAAGTTTGTAATACACTGAACAAGTGTGTTGTCTGTCAGAAACAGTTCCCAAGTTTCTACTCACTTCAACTTCATCGCAGAAAAGTACATCAAGCTAGCACAAAAATTGGGTCCTCAAGCACAATCCGTGTTCGTGAGATTATGGAGAAAGTTGATAACGATAGCGAGTCATTGAAAGAAGAACTAGCAGCGTGTCAGCATTTACTTGACGATATGCATTCTGAGCATGGCAGACAGGAAGTTTTTAACTTCAGTTTATCGAATTTGGACACCAAAAAGATCAATGAAAAACTCGATCAAGTTTTTGCAAACCTGAAATGTGCAGCAAAAGTTAACCTCGCACTGGGGTTTATTTTGCAAAATGTAGAGACAAACGAATACCGATATTTTTATCCGCATGAAAATAACTTACTCCTGGATCGAGCTTTTCTGCTAAGCAATAAAAACGATTTATTGAACCTGCAGAACGAAATTGAGAAACTTGGCTTGATTGAAACATGTACAAAAGAACGTCAAAACTCAAAATGGCGATTCACAGTAATTACAAATGTTACCGTTTTTGTAGCGCTTCTTACGAATATACCTATGGGTTGTACTGATTCTCCTCTTCCAGAGCCATTGTTAAGGAATCCTGAAGTAAATTGTCTCGTTTCAAATGGAAACAATGAACCATATAACGATAATTTGTGTTTATTCCGTGCAATTGCTATTCATTCATTTGGATCAGTAGATGTTGAACCAAATGCAACTAAAATTTTTCACAGTTTTGTTACTGCAAGTGGTTGCGACCCTGAAAGTTTCACAGGTGTTTCCTTTGACCAAATTCCAATAATTGAAGAACTAATCAAACAAAACATTTTCATCTATGATTTTGACATTGAAGACGGTGAAATTATTGGTGAACTTGTTCGACGCAGCGTTGAACGATATGACGAAAACATTAAACTGCTTCGATACAACAACCACATATGTTATGTTAATGATATCAACAAATTCTTCAAGAAGTTTCGTTGTCCCAGCTGTGATGTCTTTTTCAACCATTCAGGTCATTTCAACCGTCACTTGAAAACTTGTAAAGAACGAGTGAAAAATGTCTATCCGCGAGGTGTTTATTCTTTGCGGGAAACACTATTTGAGAAGCTTGACAACTTCTCAATCGCGTATCCAGAAGATTATACCTTCTTCAATAACTTAGCCGTCTTCGACTTCGAAGCAATATGTGTTCATTCAGTGGATATCAGTAACACAGCTACAACATCGTGGATTGGTACTCATGTACCTGTATCGGTACCAATTTCTTCAAATCTGTTGAAAGAACCAATTTTCTTATGTGAAAAGGATCCCAATCGTCTCATCATATCCTTTGTAGCGCAACTTGAAACCTTATCAGCAAAAAACAAAGCGGACTTGAGACCCAAGTTCTTGGAGGTGGAAGCTGAGATCGAAACCAGGTTGAGTGATATTTCCTCTAGACTGGAGATTATTTATGAAAGTCAGTTGGAAAATAGTATCAAAGCAGAAGATAGTAATGCTTCTAAAAATTTCTTACGATACCAACAAAAGCAGCTCCTTGATCTCCAGTGTCATTTCAATAATTCTGTTGACACTCTACCAGGTTTTGGATTCAACAGTGGAAAGTATGATCTGAATTTGATCAAAAGCTATCTCATTCCTCATCTCCTTAACGACACAGCTATTACACCTACGGTAATCAAGAAGACAAATCAGTTCATCTCCTTCAAATTTGGGGATATTCAATTTCTGGATATTGTAAATTTTCTCGGTGGAGCAACAACTCTGGACTCCTTTCTAAAAGCATATCAATCTAAAGAAACAAAAGGTTATTTCCCATATGAATGGTTTGATTCGCCATCGAAACTTGACTGTAGCCATCTTCCACCTTACGATTCCTTCTTCAGCAAACTGAAAAACTTGAATCCACTGGAAAAAAATTTCACTCAGTTCGAAAAATTGATTCAATCTGGAAAAGAGCAGTCGGTAGTTCTCCGGGAAATGGGACTGAAAGAAAAGCCTAGGACTGGAATAGAAAACTATGCTCTCCTAGAAGATTTGTGGAAGATGGAGAAAATGAAAACTTTTCGAGATTTCCTTCGTTGGTATAATAACAAAGATGTTGCACCAACTTTACAAGCAATGATGAAAATGATGGAGTTTTATCATGGTCAGAAAGTTGACATGTTAAA
This sequence comes from Convolutriloba macropyga, assembly GCF_964194025.1. NCBI lineage: Eukaryota > Metazoa > Xenacoelomorpha > Acoela > Convolutidae > Convolutriloba > Convolutriloba macropyga. The sequence continues at coordinate 4,665,379 of NC_134482.1, read as the reverse complement.
GCTCGGGTGCACGCTACCCAATTTGGCAAATATTTTTCTTCATAAATCGATGGATAGAAAGTTTTACCCTTTCATCGAAGCTGACAAGGACTTGCATGAGAAAATACGAAGTGAAATGACTGGTGGTCCATCAATAGTGTTTACGAGGAAAGCTGTTGTAGACGAAACATTCATCCGGAGGTCAAACAATGTCTGTAAAACAATAGTTGGAATAGATGCTAGCCAATTATATCCTTTCTCCATGTGTCAAGCGATGCCAACTGGACTCTACACTAGATGGGAGTTTGATACCAATCTTCAAAAGTTCAAAGCTCGTCAAAACAAAATCAGGAAGTTTGAGAACATGGTAATGTCTTTCTATCAAGCAAACAGACCTGAATGTACTATTGAAAGTATCTATACAACTGGAAAACAGAAAAAAATTGATTCCTTTAGTGTGGATGGCTTTTGTGGTCATTGTCAAACAATTTTTGAAGCTCTCGGATGCTACTACCACTTCTGTCCCTGTAGAGAAACTCAACCAATTCTTGATAAAGACGAATTTGAAAATGGTATCCGGAAGCGTGAGTCTGATATCTTACGAAGACTTCATCTGGAAAAGAAAGGATATAAAATTGTTGAGATGAGAGAATGTGAATGGTGGGATCAAGTTCAGAAGAGCTCTATTTTGAAAGATCATGTTCGAAAAAATTTTCCCTACAAGTAACCTTTGAGCAAAGAGACACTGTTGACGCGGATACATGAAGATAAATTATTCGGATATGTACAATGCGATTTAGAAGTTCCTGAGGAGCTTTGTGAACGATTTGCAAACTTTCCTCCAATTTTCAAAAACTGTGACGTTGGAAGAGAGAATATAGGTAATTTCATGCTGGAATATGCTGAAAAAAACGCGTTGTTGTTAAAACCTCAACGAATGTTGATTTCGAGTTACAAATTAAACAATGGAATAGTCATAACACCATTATTAAAGTTTTATTTGAAGCTGGGTCTACGCTGTACCAAAATCCACAGAGTCGTTGAGTATACCCCGCAAAAATGTTTCAACGGTTTCGTTCAATCTGTTGTTGATGCAAGGCGAAAAGGTGATGAAAATCCGGACTCTAGCGTTGTTGCTGAAACTATGAAATTACTTGGAAATAGCTCTTATGGTTATCAGATCATGGATCGAAGCCGACATACGCAAACACTTTATCTCAGCGATGAAAATACTCACAAAGCTATCAATAACCGTCTTTTCAGGAGATTGAACAATGTCGGGAGAGGTATATATGAGGTTGAGCTTGTGAAAAGCACTGTTGAACATCGTGAACCAATAATTGTTGGATTCTTTATCTTGCAGTACGCAAAATTGAGAATGTTGGAGCTCTACTACAATTTCTTTGACAAGTTCTGTGATGTTCAGAAATTTGAGGAGCTTGAAATGGACACTGATTCTCTGTATCTGGCGCTGGCTCATGAAAATCTATATGACTGCATTCGACCCGAAATGAGAAGCATTTGGAACGAGATAAGAAGAGATGACTGTACAGAAACCTTTCGCGCTGACAGTACGTGCAATTTTTTCCAAGAACTTGTTGCGATAAACATGTGAAGCATGACAAGCGTGAACCTGGTTTATTCAAGGAGGAGTTTCGGTGTACCGAAATGCTATGTTTATGTAGCAAGACATATTGCTGTTATAATTCATTAACGAACAAAACTAAGTTCAGCAGCAAAGGACTCAACAAGAATGTTCTGGAAGAAAACAGTAATGGACCGTTACAGAAGTACAGAAGAGTCCTGGATGATGCAGTAAATGTATCCTCAACAAACAGAGGGTTCAAAACTATGAATCACCAAATTCTAACCTATGAACAGACTAAAAGGGGACTTTCATATTTCTACCCGAAACGAATTGTGGATAGAGATGGAATTCACACAAAACCTTTACTGATCTAAACTGACAATTTATTTGCTTCCAGAACTTTTAATCTATCTAAATTGATCTCTTTTGAACACTTGATAAGATTGTGATATGAATTTGTCAACCTAGTAATGTATTGTATAATTAGTTCCCAGTCTTTGTTTTTGTTGAAACTAATATATAGAAATAACAGCAGATTTTCAGCATAATTTTAGTCTTCTTTTCGGAGTTGAGCTAGCATAGTTCTTTCTAAGCAGATTCCTCAATTTCTTGGGAGAGTTCAGTGTAAACCCTAGATAATGAATAAGCTTCTTTGTTGTTCAACACTTTCCCGCTGATAAAGAGTAACCGTAACCTGGAACGTTCTCGGAATTCTTAAAATTTTGCTCTAGCAATCTGATTGGACAACCATCTTTCCCGTTTCCTTTTTAGCATTATTTTCTGGCTAGATGCTTTAAATTTCCTTTTAAGGAAATCAATTATGAACTATGATCTTACCGAAACTTTAGAAGTCTGCTCTGATTCATTTTGCTTCTCGTTGCCCCTGAGTTCAGATTGCCTAATTTGATTTTCTGTTAGCAAAAGGAATCATCCTATCGATATGATATTTTCCTCTTTTCATGTGCTGCTAGTGACACAAAATTTATATTGACGTCTTTAATTGTAAGTACGAGGATTTTTTTAGAAATTGAAGGTCTTGAACTAGTTAAAACAAAATTTTTAATGTCTAATAATATCTATAATTAGGGCGTTTTTATAGCATTTTACTATCCCACCATAACCAGATGTGATACACAATAGTAACCACAGTTGAAAATCTTAACGTGTTATAGCAAGATTCGATGACTCATCAGCGACTAGAAGACTCACTGTCTTTATCAGTCACAATACGTGTGCCAAGTACTACTCCAGTTACTTGTAACCTATTAGCTATCTTCGTACATTGGTACAATATAACAATGTAGAATATCAATCAGATAATGTACTCAACGCGATGATGTAGTTAGAAATAATCTCTATTTATGTTCGCCTACAGTTAGATAACAAATGTCAATATTACAAGTATCGATGATTCATTAGCAAATTGGTAATATGTAATCAATCCTGATACATATAAAATCGATTACCTATCTTTATACATTATTGTCAAAAATCCAATCTTAATACATGTAAAATCTATTACATATCTTTATAGGTTGTTCTCTTAACTCTAATGTTAATACATGTAAAATCTATTACCTATCTTTATACATTACTGTCAAAAATCAAATCTTAATACATGTAAAATCTATAACCTATCTTTATACGTTGTTCCAATAACTCTAATGTTAATACATGTAAAATCTTTTACCTATCTTTATACATTGTCTCACTAATTCAAAGATGACCTAAATAAGTTACAAATGTTATAACCAATCTTAATACATGTGGGTCGTCACCCCCCCCCGGTCAGCTCGGTCCCTCTATATACTACTGATACCCATTCAAACACATAACAAGTTTGTAAAAATCTTGATTTTTTTTATAACAAGTGCATAATAAAGATCAAGGCATGGTTTACCAAAATCAAGTTTCTTTTCGGTGAGAACGCGCCAGATATACACATTGTACTTAGAGCGGACAATTTATGACAAGAAACATTTAAAAATTATGGAAGCCCTTTTTTAAAGAGCACAAAATGCGATTTTAGTGTCGAACTAAGAACCGCTTTAATTGGTCTCAGAACCCAGTGATCACCGAATTGAAAAATCTTGCAAGCAACTTGGAAGCAACCTTGGAAGTGAATACTTAGAGGTACCAACTTGCTTGCTAGATTCTTGAAAGTTTTTCGATTCATATTGCAAGGTTACCCGCAAGATCAAACGAAAAGCTTGGAAGAATCTTGAAATTGAATCGATAAGCTGGCAGGATTCTTGCAAGTGAATTGCAAAACTTGCAAGAGCTTTGCAAGCAACTTGGTATCCATATGCCTTCACTCGCAAGATTGCTTCCAAGTTGATGGCATTTTTTCTATTCGGCGATCACTGGGGTCTGTTTCACAATTCCGTTTCACAATTTGATCTTTAAATCGTTTCTTGTGCTCATTATAAAACGTCTTCCTTGTTTTTAAAATTTTTCTCTTGTCAAAAATTGTACGCTGTAAGTAAAATGTGATTCAAAACCTGATAGGTCTTGATAAGGCATGCATGATCTTGAACTCTCTTGCAGAATTTGAAGAATTTTGCCTAGGGCTCTAAGCACAAACAAATCAGGGTTAATCTTGATTTTTTTCTTGTAAGATAAAATTAAGATAAATCACGATGTTTTCTTGACAGCTCCTACAAAAGCTTTGACAACAATGTTCATTATTTTCAGTTGCTGTTCGATGTATCTCGTCTCAAGATTTTGTTCCTTGATACCCATTCAAACATCTAACAATTTTGAACAAATCTCGATTTTTTCATAACAAGTGCATAATAAAATTAAGGCCTGATTTACCATATAGTAGTAGGTTTGTAATAAAAAACAAGAGTACTTAGAGCTTACAGTTTATGACAGAAGAAATTTTTAAAATTATGAAAGCCGTTTTTTAAAGAGCAGAAAAAGCGATTTTAATATCAGATAAATGCATTAATTGGTCTCAGAACCCAGTGATTACCAAATTTAAAAATCTTGCAAGCAACATGGAATTAATCTTGGAAGTAACTGCACACGGGTACAAGTTTTTTGATTCACTTGCAAGAATATACCAAGCTTTTTAGTCGTAGAAAAGCTTGCAAAAATCTTGAAAGCTCTTTATTCATATCCTCGGGAAAGGGGGTCATCAGAGAAAAGGATGTGTATTCTTGCAGCAGTAAATTGTTTTAACTTTTGCATGAGCCTTTAAAGCTTCTTTGACGACTAGAGTCGGTGCATTACTGAGCTCTATTATGAAGGCACCTGAGCTAGCCCCCAAAGCGAAGACCCTAAACAGATAACGTTGATGTGCGAAGAGGTCACAAACAAGGGCGCGGGGCTACCGCGCTGCAGAAAGAAACACACTAACATAACTAAACATCTAGTTTACAATGTTATACGCAAAGCAAGCAAACAAGAGAAAAATCGATTGTAAACATTAACAGATTGTCAACGCAGATGTTTAAATTGGCGCTGTATTTTGGGGCTATAGAAACAATAATAAGAACATGACCTCAATTTCTAACTTTCTGATAGAGACTCATCTTGTGTGAAATATGAACAATTTTGATTCAAAAATTTTTTTATATAATTTTAGCTTAAACATATATTTTAATAGGGTACTTCGATGGTTATGAAGTTTTTTTTAATAGAGAGGGCTTGTAAGTATAACAGATGGAGTTATGAACTTTGGCATCACAAGCTGATAAACAGTATACTTTTTCATTCAAGATATATAAGGCAGTGATGAAAAGACTGCAAAACCTAAAAACCATAGACTGGAACGTTTTGTTTTTGTCATTTGATCTTTTAAGGACTACTTGAATAAAAGCATATCGTTCTAAAGCGAAATGAAACGCTTCCATTCGGAACGGTTTCGGTTTTAAAAAATTTATCGGAGTTGAATCAAAATAAATTTTTTAAAATAGCCATCGAAACACTCTTTGCTGCACCCAATCATGACAGAACAGTAGAATTTTAAGCAGGTTGTGTGTGACACTTAGATTGGTTTGATAATTTTGCGAGGTATCAAAAATCAATAAAATAATCCGTCTTTTGGTTTTGGTATAAAAGTTTTGTTTGAAAAAAGTTGAAATTAGTTGAAAGAAATTGTTTTCGTTGTTTAATAGCTAACGTTAACTTAAAAAAAAGAAATGAATTAATCAAAATGCTTCAGAAGTTTGTAGGAAAAGTGTTTTTGAATTTGAAATCTTGCAAGAAACTTGCAGGATTCTTTCAAGGTTTCACATTCATCATGTATTCAGTAAAATCAGTTCTGCTAATCGAATATCTTTAAAAAGTCATCGTATTTTGTTTATAGTTAGTTTTACCTACCACAAAAACTAAAACTAAAGTTTCAGAATCTAATAACTTGCGAGAATCTTGCGAGATTCTTGCAAGGTTTTGAATGCGGGTTAAAATTTTTCCATTGATATCAGTTCTGTAAATTCTTTTATTAACAACAATTTGCTTCAAAGATCACAAAGGAGAGACTAGGTAAGATATAATTCCATACCCATAATAGCACTTCAAATTCCCATAACGTTCCAGAATTCAAGTATCTGATCAGGTCCAAATTTATCCCAGACTTTAATACTAGAATTTCTGCGCTCTTTTGAAGCGATGTAACAAAAAATTTAGTTTGCAGCTATTGTATGTCCCTAAAATTGTTGGGAAACAAATAAGTCTAGAGCGAGTTTTATTGATTGCACAATTGGGAGAAGTTTTGCAAATTTTTTTTTGGATTTTTCATTTTGATTCATGCCAAAAAGGAGTTGACTTTCAGTTTTTTTCTCACCAATCTCTCACACCTCTAATCCACTTATATTCCTAATTAAAGTTGATTGTAGTCTCCAAAGTTTTTTTTGTAGGCTCTCGATATCTTTTACCTTAAACATCGTGCCTGGATCCAAATATTTGTGGAAAATGAGGGCTGCGAGCCGGGGATCGAACCCACTCCAACGGATCTTCTCATTTGCTAACCTCACTCTACCAGTTCCACCCGTTTCGTTGATCGAAGCGTCAGCTACTGTCGATGGATATGACACATTTGTTTTCACAATTGGAATTGAACCATATGTAAGTGCTATTGTTACCTGAAAATTAAAAGTTGCTTCATATCTTAAGTGCGCAAATTAGTTGAAATTTTCATTAATATTCCTGTCGAGACTTCAGAGTATTTTCGGGTGAAGAAAAATTAAAGGTGAAAATTCGACATTGGAAGATGGGAATGCTGCCAGAATTAGATAAAAAACAAAAGCACCACAAGAAAATTCGCAAACGCTGTTTTTGAAAAAAAGGGAAAAATCAATCAAATGCTTTCCATGGGGACTGTTACCCGAACATCATCCGAGGTTGCCTGCACTTGGAAAAATTGGTAAAGCTGTAGTACGGCACCATGTAATTCTTAGATAAAAAACCGTACCATGATCTTGATAACTTTTGTACGGGCCGCAGTAGCGCTGTACTAAGATTTCTAAGTTACTGTAATAAGGCCGCATGATGAAGAATAAGGTTCCGTACTCAGGCTACATTTAGATTGATAAAGAGCCGCACTATGGCCTTCCCATGTTTAAAAGTAAAGAAAAATTGTATGACAACTATCGAAAAAATCTCTACTCACGAAAAAAAAAACCATTTTTGAGGATTTTCTATTACAGTTTTTTGTGGTTTTTTGCATTTATAGAGAAGTAGATCCGAGAAAATGCTAAAACGGCGCCCCCAACTCTCTCCAGACAAAACAAAATAATTAGGACAAGAAAATCGTTGAAAATATAAAAAACATTGTCGGAATATTTTCTCAAGTCGAGATACAGAGAACTTCAGAGCAAATGTTTTTTACTACTTAAAAAAGATGATGCCACAAACAACAATTTTATCAATGAAGTTCATAGATTGGCTAAACTTTATCCCTCCAAGCTTTAAACCATTTTGTAGCTTTCATTTGTTTGTGATAGAAATTTTTCCCAAGAAAACGATAAATGATTGAAATATTGATTATGCTCATATTTTTCAATTTCAGATGTGCGTGCCATTTGTGCGTGCCAAACACAATTGGCAAGCAAAAAGAAAAAAAAACATTTAGTAGTCATTTTTCAACGCTTGAGAAAGAAACTAGATCTGTATTATCTGTTTTACTGACGATCAAATAAGAAATGAATACTCGGCTTCCATTGCAAACTGATAATTAAGAACATACTATCTCAAAGCACTATAAGATTTCAGATGTGACAATCAGCTGTCAGTCATACAACACACGATTCTCTAACACACGAGCTAGTTTTTTTTAATAAGAGAGAATTCTTTGAAAAAAATCACATATTTTGCGCGGACTTCAATCTTGCTCAAACCGAGAAAGATACAGTCTTATATGTTTTTATCATTAGCATTGTTACTACTTGATCTAGGCGCAGTGCACGCAATCCAAAACAATTTTTTGAGCGATTTCTCAACTTAAAGTTCCTGTTTTAACCAACCATTTTGCAACCGTCCTTTTAACTGCATAGAAAAGACTGTTCAATGGCTGAAAGAATCTCCTTTGGAAGACACTAATTTGTCATCATCTAGATATCTTTTCAATGCAAAGTCCTCATCTTTCCTTATTAAATTAAAAAAAAAGACTTTATTTATCTAGTTAAAATTCCAATTAAGTAAAACAAAGCACTATATCATAATCTATTTCTTTTTAGAAGATGGGAATGCGGAAGATATAGATTAAAAACAAAGACACCACAAAAAATTTCGCAAAAGCTTTTTAGTGTGAATAAAAAGGTAATATCAATCATGTGGTTTCTCTGGGGACTGTTACCCGAAAATCACCACAGGTTGCCCGAACTTTGAAAAATTGGTAAAACTGTAGTACGGCACCAAGTAGGTCTTTGATAAAAAAACTGTATCATAATCTTGTTAAGTTTTCTATGGGCTGCAGTAGCGCCATTCTAAGATTTCTAAGTTAATGTTTTAAGGCCGCATGAATATCATTAAAGTGCCATACTAAGGCCACATTTAGATTGATAAGGAGCCGCACTATGGCCTTCCCATGTTTAATAAGTTGCTCTAAGATAAAGAAATATGGAATGAAAACTATCGAAATAATCTCTACTCAAGATAAAAACCATTTTTTGATGATTTTCTTTATAGTTTTTGTAGTTTTTTTTGAATTTATAGAGAAATAGAACCGAGCAAATGCTAAAACCGCGCTCCTAACTCTCTCCAGACGAAACAAAACAATTAGGACAAGAAAATCTTTTCAGATATAAAAACATTGTCGGAATATTTTCTCAAGTCGAGATACAGAAAACATCAGAGCAAATGTTTTTTAATACTTAAAAAGGATGATGCCAGAAACAACAATTTTATCAATGAAGTTTAGAGAGTGGCTAATCTCTATCACTACACGCTTTAAACCCTTTTGTGGCTTTCAATTGTTTGTGGTAGAAATTTTTTCCCATGAAAACGATAAATGATTGAAGCGAGTTCAAAATTGTTTATGTTCATATTTTTTAATTTCAGATGTGCGTGCCACAACCAACTCAATTGGCAAACAAAAACAAAAAAATTTACATTTAGTAGTCATTTTTTCAACTGCCGCTTTAGAAAGAAACTATATCTGTATTTTCTGTTTTCCTGACAACCAAATAAGAAATGACTAACCGGCTTCCGTTGTAATTTGATAATCAAAAACCTACTGTCTCAAAGAACTATAAGAGTTCAGATGTGACAATTAGCTGTCAGCCATACAACACACGATGCTCTAACACACGAGCTAGCTTTTAAAAAAAGTGAGAATTCTTTGAACAAAAATCACATTTTTTGCGCAGACTTCAATTTTTTCTTCCATTTTGCTCAAACTTAGCAGGATCCAGTCTTATATGTTTGCATCAACAGCAGCGTTACTACTTGATCTAGGCGCAGTGCACGCAACCCAAAACAATTTTATGGGCCATATCTCAACTTAAAGTTGCTCTTTTGACCGACCATTTTGCAACCATCCTTTTGACTCCATAGAAAAGACTGTTCATTTTCCGAAAAAATTTTTGTAAGACACTAATTTTTCATCATCTAGAATTCTTATCAATGCAAGATCCTCCTCTTTCCTTATTAAATTAAGAAAAAAACTTTATTTATTTAGTTAAATCAATGCACTGTCATTCAGGTTCCAATTAAGTAAAACAAAAAGCACTATATCGAAATTTATAACTTTGAAGTTTTTCAGAATGAACGGTCGACAAACACGATTCGGTTCACATGGGCACAGGAGAGACGAATAGAGGAATATGTAATCAGTGACCTCACTAACAATCGACAGGTTACACATGTGATAGCTATCTCTGGATGGACATTAGACGACAATATTGAGTTGACTGCCGGGCAACTCTATCGTTATCAGGTCAGGTTAATATCCACAATCAACCGTTACTTTTGTTGAAATTCATTGTATTTCAATCCCGGGTCGCACGCTCTCCCTAAAGTTCCTCGAATTTTGAAGCAACTGCGCGGGGGTTAACTAGCTAGGGAGGCTAAAATGATGTAAGAATGAGGTAACTTGTCTAGAAGGGTGAATGAAATAAGAGAGGGATAGGAATGGAACGAACTGAGGTTGCGAAAAAAGCTTTAACAAATATTGTTAATAGTTGCTATCTAGAATTAGCTAAGAAAGCAAGAGGAATTCAAAATTTTGTCAAAATAATGACTTTATATTATCCAAATCTTATAGCTTGACAAACGATGCATCAAATTCTTTGCGCTTTTTCACTAATTCCAATCGATAGTCTCGATGATTATCAAGAAATGAAGACGAAAGCTCATTCCATTACTGATTCAGAAATGAGACTTCAAAAAGAAGTCTCATTTCAGTACTGATCCAGAACTATGATCATGTCACTTTTTACAGTTGCTAGTCTAAATATAAGTGGTGGCCTAGAATTGGCAAGCCTTAAAGAAAACCGGATGTAACTCTCCGTAAAATGTTTGGAGAAATAATTTTTTTAGGTGTTGACGGTCAGCCATGGTGTGGCATCAAGTACTGTTTTGGAGATAGAAGACTCAACTTTTCCCCTTCCACCGAGAGAGAAAGCAGATGAGAGAGTTGTGGAAATGAACAAAATCTCACTGTCCATAGAATATTTTGAAATCGTCGAGGTCAGTTCTGAAATTCTACTAACTATACATTAATAGGTTTTGTAGGTGTCGCAACTCAGATCGGGGTCGTCATTCAAAATTAATCATGATGAGTCTTTTAAAAGGACCCAGCGGGTGCTATTAGCCTAGATTCTCACATACATGAAACAGCTATAATCTGCAACCGTAACTGAATTTGACGAAGTAGAAACGATCATAATTACGTTCATAGCCCTTCTTAGTTTGCATAGCCCTGATCAAAAACAATAGATTTTGAGCAAGGGCTTCATTTTGAGAAGGATTAAAAGTTGTGTTTGAAATTGAAACTAATTGTTCCGACCCCTCTTGAGGGGGGAGGAACTATATACTCAAATGGGTTTTTTTGTTCACAAAATTTTGACCGCTCGATATATTCATCGTACCGAGTTGTGAGTGGTATCATTAAAAAGCCCCTCCAGTGTAGAATATGGAATTAGAAAGATTTTTTTAAATTTTGTTTTTTACAGGGAGTTATCGAGGTTTGAAATTTTGTGAATAATAGACGGATTTCCGTTGTTTTTATTCACATTTCCCGGAATTTCGCCTACAATTTTGTCAGTTTTGCTAAAAATTGTAAAAACTGTTAAATATAGTGATGTTAATTTTATTCTTAGAAAGAGGAACGAGCCTTGATGACACTTTTGATATAATTTTTTTTTGCTAAAATTTTGGCTAAATACTTCAAAATTAAGCCTTTTAACCAAAATTAAGCAATCAAAAATTGCCCGAAATAAGCTTCTTTAGTCCCTTTTGATTAAATTTGCCGGAAGTGCACGCCCCAAAAACCACAAACACAATCTTTGTAAAATACAAAAGGGCGCTAGTATTACTTCCACTTCCATTGAGAGTAGTCCAGAATCAAAATTTTGCCGTGTTTTGCTAACTTCATTCTATGATTATCAAAAACGCAGCATTTACTTTTGATTTTTTAACTAACAAATTATCTAGATCTAAAGCATTTGAAACAATTGAGTGTTCGAAATGGACGAACAGCAATAGTGGGGCTAATTTTGATCCTATATTGGATTGCTACAATAAAAAAAATAGTTTGAATTGTAATCAGTCGGTCTTTTTTTTAAAAAAAAATACTCTAGCATTTTTATGTTGATTAAAGAACAGAACAATTCACATCAAAGTTCACTGTTGATGGGCTGAATTGGCTTATTTAACAATTCCAAATTAAAGTATCCTTATTCAGTACTCGAAAGATTATAATCTTTTTGACTTTTAAAAATGTTTTCTTTTTAAATAAACAATGGCTTATTGAACTTTGCCACTAATTTTCTCTTAATTTGCTCAATTTGTAGATTAGTGTCAGCAAAGAAAGAATGCTTCTTCGTCTTCTTTGTTCTACTGAGTTAAAATTAAATCTTTTTGTGGTTTTTTGCTAGAAGTTATGGTTTTCTGGTTTTGAGACTATGTGATTTTACATTATCTTTTAATTTTTAGGTATTGGCCAAAATTTCACGTCTCTTTCTCGTTTTGTCAGCTTATCACCTCAATGACAGTTCACATATTACATTATTAGCGTTCAAAATAAGGCACAAATGAACCAGTAAAAATCTCTAAGGGCGTATATTATGGTTTTAACTGCTTCCACACACCTTTCCCGAAGATTTTAATTGAGTTTTTTTCAATTGTTTTAACTGTCGTTTTTACTTTGAGTTTTTAGTCGTATAAAAATATCTGGATATTGACAGGTCTCATTGGCATTTCATGAAGTTATAAATGAGCCTTTTTCTGATTTGAGTAGATAGGTGATGGCTTTCAAGACTTCAAAAACAATCGTTTTCAAAAATAAATAAACTCTTTTTAATGTTGTTCAACTTCGTAATTTTGTTCCTTTTTGTCTATTTGTTACGTAGTCTCGTTAATTACAAGTCAAATATGAATTTATTGTTGTAAAGGGAAGTTGCAAGTGTACGATATCAATTGTTTTTTTTAAAAGAACTCGTTATGAATTTACTGGCTTCGACGCTGGTTTTTTTTGCATAAAAAATAAATATTTTTTTATTTTTGTCTATATTTAACAATTTTTTCGGAGACGTAAGACATATTCTGAATAGTTACAGGTCTTATGCGCTTCCTAAGGAAAAATTGATGAACCTATTTAATTATTTAATTTTGTAGCTGATGGCTTTCATGCATTTGAAAAAAAAATGTTTACGAATAAAAAATTGTTAATTAATTTTGCCCTTTCTCTATTTTTGGTCTACTTTTATATTTTGTTATTCCTATACAACCTTCTTTTCGTTCGAGGAAATTTTTATTGAACGTATTTTGAGGGGCAAAATATGGCTCTACGGCTTCAAGAGCGTTTTCTCGCGTATTTTAAATGAATTTTTTTGTTGTTTATTTTTGTTGTTCTTTTTGTAACCGCATAAACAATTTACTAATGACAGGTTTTTGTGCCCTCATATAGAGACGTATGTGATCATAAACATGTTGGTTATTTTCAATTGCTATCTATTGGTTTTCATTTTTTGAAATTAATTGTTTTTGAAAAAATAAGCCAATTTTTAACTTTGCTGTTTTTTTGTTCTTTTTGTCTAATTGTTATCGAGCCTTTTGTTATAGAGTGTTATAGTTATAGAGTGTTCTCATATCTTTTCTAGTAAAATACAAGTTATTTTGTTTAGTTTCAGTTTGATCCGACGCTATTTGAGCTTGTTATTAAGTTTTTTATAAAATGGACAAAAAGTGTTGGATGTAATTAATGAAAAAAAAACACTGAATTTCCAAATGAGTATAAATAGGTCAAGGACCCTAAACATAACACAAAAAGCAGTGTCAAGATATAACATAAATTATATGTAACAGATGAAAGATTTTCTTCTTAGGTAGAAGAAACAAAATTCTAAGCTCCCATGTGAGAATACAAACTCAAAAATGAAGCATTAGTTAAATTTAAAAGCTTTCCAAGAAACATTGCCGACAATGTTTCCTATTGGGTCCTTCTGAAATTGTTGGAAAAAGTAGTTTTGAAAACTTTTTTAACCAGCCTGTTTGACTCATTCCCTTTTAAGTTTTTTTCAAGACAATTATTAACTGATAAGCTTCTTCGGACAAAACTTTTGTCCAGCCATGATGTTTTTGACCTCCCTTCAAGAAAAATAGTTTTCGTTCTTGAATGTCTGTAAAACTTATAAGTTGGCAAGCTAAGTCCTGTTATTCTCCGGAAGGCAGGCTTCTTAAATGTCAAGAGTTGATTGACATACTGTGCTGTTCTGTATTCAAGCAATTGTTTAATTGGCAGTATATAATTATCTAGTTTGATACTAAGTGATGAACTGTTAGATCGTTGAAACTAACAAGCTTTAACTACCCAATTGAGTTGCTTTTCTAAGGTTGGCAGAAGATTTTTTGAAATTGACGAAAGCAAAACAGCTGAGTACTGCAGATGACTAATTACAAGAGAAGTCAGTAGGATTTTGCGCAAATGGTATGGTACTACGTTTCTCAGGACATAAAGTGTTTTGATTCCTGGCGCCATCTTGCTGAGAAATTGTTTAACTTGTTGTGCGTACAACAATTTTTTTGTCCAAAATTACTCCAATATTTTTCACATTCTCAACTTCTTTTATTATATGGTTGTCAACTTTAATAGACTCTGCTGCGGATGAAGTGTCAAAGACAATGAACTCAGTTTTTTCTGAATTACGTTTTAAAGAATGTTATGAAAAATAGTCAACAAGAGAAGAAATTGATTTCTCTAAATGAAGCATGCAGGCAGTGATTTTTTTGCCGAAAGTATATACAACTGCATCGTCAGCGTATTGGATTAAACTGCAGTTGATGAAATTTGGTAGATCATTTACATATAGGTTGAAAAGGAGTGGTCCTAAAACTGTGCCTTGTGGAACTCCTTGCTTGACCTCCAGCCAGTCAGATTCAGCTTCTGGTATCACTACTCGTCGGTTACTGATGTCGTTGGTTGATGTCGGTTACTGAGGTAAATCTTAATGAAAAGCATAGCCGAAGAGGAGAAACTAAGGTGTTTAAGTTTTTCTAGTAAAAGCCGGTGGTCAATTGAATCAAAAGCTTTTGACAAATCTAAGAACGTTGCAGTGACCACTTTTTTTCATCAAGTTTCTGTCGTACAGTTTCTGTCAGATAAACAAGAGCATCAACTGTTGAAAAATTTTTTCTGAATCCAAACTGTGTTTTCGACAGGAGGTTGTATTTTGATAGGTGTTCCTCTATTTGATCTTTGATTAAAATCTCAAGAACTTTTGACAAAGCAGACGTTATAGAAATAGGCCTATATTTCAGCGGATTTTCAGTGTCTCCTTTTTTGTGGATAGGTGTAATATTTGCCAACTTAAGTAGAGAAGGCAATTTGTTTTGTTTGAGAAATCCGTTAAAGAGAAAACATATCGGCTCAGCTAAAATTTGGGCACCATCTTTTAATGCCCAAGCTGGAGTAGTCGAAGGATCCAATGGTTTGTTTTTATTGAGGTTATTGAGAGCTTTACGACACTCAAATGTGGCGGCAAAGAAACGAAACGAGAACATATTAGGGTTGACCTGCTGAAAGTTTTGTTTAATGGTTGGTTTAATCAAAAGATATTCACCAAGTTTACCAAATTTTGTAGTTCAGCAAATTCGGTATTTTTTTGCTGTCAGTTATTACATCCTCGAAGCAGTTTTTTAAAGGAGAGGATTTTAGTTCCAGTTCTAGAATTATTTCTGACTTCGTTGATCAGATTCCATTGTTTCTTGGAGCTGTTAGCAGACTCAATCAATTGTGTTTGGAAGCGTTCACAATCTTTCAGATATTCTTTACTCGTCAGATCTTTTAGTTTTAGAAAATTATCATTATTTTCTGATAGTAAAAATTCGTTCCTCTTTTTATTGAGGCATTTTGTTGTGTTTGAGACAAACTTATCTGCAAGTGAAAAATTAGGTTTGTGGTTTCGTATAAAAATTTTTCTGATAGGTGCATGTAATCGGATTACATTTGCAATCAGACCTTTCAAAACGTGAGATCATTTCTTCGATATCATTAGATTCATAGATGAGGCTCCAGTTATTGTAATTTGGAGAACTTCTGAATTTAAGGGGATCGTAATTACCCTTATCAAATATCCATTTCCTGAGTGGTTTTTGTTTTTGAGTCAGCGTGAAATAAGTCAGTACTGGTCAACCAGGTTTCTGTTAAACCATAAATACAATTTGGACCAAGGTCATTGAGTAAATTTTTCAACTGTAGATGTTTTTTCTGGATACTTTGACAGTTAGCATGCACAATTTTCATTTGCATGGGCCATTTTTTACATTTTGTGTGTATACTGCTTAAGGTTTTCAAAGGCCTCGGGTTTCTTTCAATATCCCCGTGAATTAACATAAGTAAAATGTTTGTTGTTATTGTTGTTTAACTTGTTGTTCGTCTTGACTTGCTTTCTTAGTAATGACGGATCTCATCAATATAATGTGAAATTTTTTTCTCCACTGGGTTATTTCCGTTGGAGGCGATCTTTGTTCATACACATTTTTTTTGAAGAATACATGAATTTTTGGGGTTTTCTATCTGTTCCTCATTTGGTATACATTTATGCTTAAAATGTGGATGAGCGGGGTCGGAATTTTATGTGCAATCACACATTACTGAGCCTCCTTGTTGTAATTTGAAATTGTAATTTAGTATCTGATAGTGTCTCTGAGTCCTTCTGAAGGCAACTGTGCTGGACAATGTACATTTGATGCACCAGCAACAACTTTGGTGGAATTGACAAACCTAAAACGAGGCCAGAATTACGTCATACAGTTGTGGACTGTGAGTAATAGCAAGGAGAGTGATCCAATATTTGTGACCCAGTGTTTAGATCCAGGCGTGTTCACCTGGTTTCAGGCAGTTAGCTCCACAAATAAAGTTAGTATAGAGGCACCAAAAGGATTGTCCAGTATTTGCCGAAAAACTATGTTTTCCTGGATGCCCTCCCAAAAACCTGTGCCATTCGAAACCGAGTGACCGATCAGTAATGTGAATTTCTTGAGAAATTGACAACTTAACCATCGAAACCTGGAAAAAAAATAACAAAAACATAAGGAGAAAGTAAATTGTGAAATGATTATATTTTATGAACGTGATCGAACAGATAGACAAAATATAGGCTTTAAAAATTATTAACAGCCGCCCTCATATTCTCAGCAGGCTATTATAGCGCTCCTTTTTACAATTCAAAAAACTTGAACGTATTGGGGCGCTGTTTTTTTTAAGATCTGTTCAGATAATTTCATGATTTTTGATTTCAAATTAAAGCAAGGATTTTGAAGCGAAAAAGCGAGTGGTTTTGCGGCGTAAACCTTCTTCATTCATTTTTTTAATTTGAGTACAAAAAACGTGCATGAACAAAAATTCGCTTTCCCGCTAGTGATTTTCTGTTCACATGCGGCATTTTCGTTTCAATTTTAACCGCTTTTTCTCCAATTCTTTTGATAGAATTTTTTTCTAAAATGTTCTCTCAATCCAGTTGCAGTCCATTTCAGGTTGTTTTTTGTTCAGTAAGAGAAAAATGGATCTTTTATCGTCTGTGCCCCCACCCTAGATTAGTGGGCACATATTATATGCACCCGCAGACGCACGTGCCATATTTTTACATGATATACTATGTAATAGCACGTGCTCTGTAATTGCGGGCGCATAACGTACTGGGGTGCACAAATGGAAAAGATCAAGACAAATTTTTGAATTGTTGGTCATGACTTGTCTTACTAGGTTTTTACGACGCGAAGAGGAGTATTGGAGAAGTCCTTTTTTTAAATCATTTTTATTGGTGTGAATTTTGAAGCGGGAAATTAAACATGTGAAAAAATTTGGAGTGATTTTGTTGCTGAACAAAATGAAGAGTGGAGCGAAATGAGGGTGGTTTTTCGTTCAAATCGCTGTTTTCCAGAGAGCGAGAAATTGAGGTGTGAAAAAAATTCTGTAAGCAAGCGAAATTTTTTGTTCACGTGCGGCATTTTAAAGCATTTTTTTCTCCTTTTTTTGGTTAAGAGGTTTGGTTATAATTTGCTTTTTATTTTAGTCTGGGTTTTGGTAGTGATTTGAAGGTTTCTGAAAATTAATATGAATTTTAAGCTAATTCGGATGTTTTTTATGTATTTTGCTGATTTTTGGGCTAATTTTTTTAGGATTTTTGTACTATTGTTTTTTTACTGCTTCAAATGGGTATTGAAGATACCCCGATTACTTGAACAATTTTTAGTTAACACAGGGTTACAGTTTTGTGGATATAAAGCATTTTATTGTTGAGAAATATGACGGAAAACATCGAAAATTGGAACTAATTTTCTTAATTTTATTGCAGTTTTTCGGGTTTTTTCTGTTTTTAGACAAGTTTCTTAACCTGTTATGACTTGCCTATTGTTTTGCAAGCATCTGGGTACCCTATTGGCTAAAAAGAATTTTCGTTTAGATTCATGTGCTTCTGTAATATAAAAAGAAATGTATTAGGTTTTTTTCAGTTTTTTAGTTAAAGTTGTTTGTAAAACTTATTTTTTCATGATTTGGCTTCAAGTATTTTAAAAAAATCTCATAAGTAGTTTTAGTGGTTACTAGTTGTTTTGATGAAATAATTTTGGCAGAGATAGCTTTTTGGGGTATCAATTTTTGACAGAAATTGATCAGATTTTTATCATATTTTAGTAGATTTGATTTTTTTTACTTTTATGTTTTATGGTTTCAATTCAATATAATCGTAAATTTTTGGAGGCACGTTTTGTCTGATGAGTAATTGGAGGGCATTTAAGTGGATTTCCGCTTCGAGTTGCTTCCGGAATTCTTCCGGCTATGTTTTTTACTTCGTCGAATAAAAATTTGTTTCGCTTAACCTCATTTGCCGTATTTTCAACACTTTACTTGAAATCTCTTTGACTTCTGAGCTGTTTTTATTCTTCGCTCATTCTGTTCAAAACGCTTTTAAACATTAGCTGCTCAGTAAAGCAATTAAAAATGACAACAATCAGAATCAAAAAATGACAACAAAAATAGAATTGAAACAATTGCGACTCAAGATATAGGAACAGACATATTTTTTGCGTGAATTTTTTTGCTAAGTTGTACTGCTTTCTCCATTGCAAAAAATAATAAATTAGATATGAAAGAAATTGTCGAACTGATTGAACTATTTGATGTTTAGGTATATAGTTTTGACACGTTGCTCTAGAATTGCTCAAAGTTTTATTGCTTCTTTATTAACAAAAATGAAAATACAATTTATTTTAAGTTTAAAAAGTTTAATTTAAACCGTACTCTAATAAATTTTCAAATTTGATCCTAATTAATTTTCAAGGAAAACCAATTCATCACGGGCATTTCAATTGGGACAAGGTAATTCAAGCTGTTATTCATCTTGAATTTTTTTAGATTTTTCGGATTTCATTCCAATTAAGCTCTGCGCTCGTTGATGACTTATCGGCGCATAATTTTTAGTTGTGCTCAAAATTTGTCAATTTTTTTACTTGCATGTGTCCTAATTTATAACAATTACGTTTGATTTACGATTGCTAGAACAATACAAAAATTGGCTAGAACCACATAAAATCAAAGAACTGTTCTTTCATTTTCTTCGAGATTTACACATTTTAATTGCTTTCAAACGAAGGTTGCAGCAATTATTTAAGTCCTGTTGGTCTTTTTTTATGTGGTTTTTCGCTTGACCAGTTTTTTGTCTGGCCCATTTGACTTTATGTCCTCAAAAACGGAATAAACACGTAGCGCCCAGTGGGCATTAAGTTCATAGAGCCTTTCAGCTCACTAGTCTCCAAGTATGCGATATACAAATTGTTTTGGAGACAGGCGTGTGGCGTGAAGGGCGGTTCTCAGAAGTTTACTCCCCATATCAACCCCCACCCCTTTTCAACCCCCACCCCCGCTGCGTTCACCTCGCGATCTTCTAATTAAATTAAAGCTAACTTCAATAAACCGTGGCTAGCTACTGACGAAGCCAACCGGTCGTTTGAGAGCACTTCACCCGACGTTAGTCGGATGTACTTAACTTATCTAAAATTTTTTGAAAACATTTCTACAATTTGATTAAAAAACCTTAGACTATGCACATACTAACGTACCCTCATTTTTGGAAACTAAACTAAGTTTAATTTTAAATTTAAATTAGTTACGGAGAAATACCATTCATTTCATATGCTCACTATCATACGCTATTTTTCGGATTTTGAAGTTTTTTTTTGTTTTTGCTATTTATTTGGTTTTTTGCTATCATTGGAAGCTTTTAGGATATTAACATTGCAAAAAGTCTTGAAATATGAGATAGGTTTATCTTGCAAGACAGATTTTTTTCATAATATTGTGAGAAAATCTTATAGAAACTCGGGGTTGCAGCAGCAGAATTTTTTTTATTAATCCAAAACTTGACAGTTCAGTTTTTTGTTATTTTTGCTGTTGTTCGAAAACTGTATCGAAAAAATACTGAAAAACATTATTTTTGACTTACCGCTATGAAATACTGACTTACAACATTACAATGACTTACAGCTGTGAAATGTATCGTGTTCCACAATTCAGCCTCTTACTTCCGGGCAATAGGTAAGCTTTACAATTTTTTTTCTCATATTTTGCAGCTATAAACTCAACAATCGTAGCTGTTCAAATTGCTTTTCGTTTTCAAGATTGAAAACGAACGAATCCCCAAAATTTTTGTCCGAGGTTGAAGCCGTTTGGATAAATTGAGCTCCCGGGACAAAATTTTTGCGCAACAAAAATTGATTTTTTCAAAAGAGAGCACTGTTATAGCTGTAAACTTCCGCTAAATGTTCATTGGAGCGACCAATGGCTTGAGATGTCGCTTTATGTTTAAAATTTGCAACATTTTCTTGAAGTTTTCCTCTTTTCAGAGAAGATTTGAGGATTTTTGTTTTAAATTTGTCTGATTTCTTTTGTTAACACGCAATGTTTTAAGAACACACGCCCCTACAATAGACATACTTGCACCAACATATTTGGAATTTAAATTAGGGTCATCGTCATAGCTGCGATGTAATTTAACTCTACGCTAAATATTGTGTAATTTATTTCAAAATATACATTCCCGAAGGTTGGCCACAGAGCAAATCAGTACTGCATCAGTCTAGATGCATTCTGTTTTTTTAAGATGGCCAGTACTCCGTTCATGTCACAATTTACATGGGTCTTTGAGTAAAATTTACTGCATGAAAAACAATATGTTCATCTTCATTCGCGCCAACAATATTTGTTTCATATGCAATTCGAACTGCCGCGTGGGTATTTGTAACATTTAATTTACACTCCAGGTCGTAACCAATAAATTAAATGGGCTTTGTGATAACTGCCTCCAAGCTAGCTAATGTATAAATAGTGTGTATAATAGTTGTAATTACCAGTTATGAGCTACAAAAATAAAACATTATTCTGCTCAAACTTAAATTTGGCGTAGGAGTATTTCTCATACTATACAGGATAAATTTAGTCTGAGCGAACTCTATGATCTCAATATAATTAAAATGAAAAACACTGCTCACAAAGAAACTTAAAATATTCTGGAGTTTCAAGATTTCAGAACTGAATTACGTTTTTACTCTTGAATTGTGCTGGTTCAGGGCTCAAATGCCCTGGGACTCAAGTTCGTGTTAGAATGGCTGATTAAGGAGGACATTAATGCAAAGTGTTTTAAACTAATCAAGATATCAACACAATTTGTTATTATGAAAAAGCACGCTATTCATGCCACTTCTTAAATTAAAATAAGTTTGGTTAATTTTTGTTGCTTAGGTTACGATTGAACTCCGTATCGACTCTGGCGTGGGATCAGCGATTGTTTTGGACTACACTGGAAGATATACTGGTGACAAGGACTCGCGAACTTATCGTTACAAGTAAAATATACATACTACTTTTCAGACTTTTGATAATGAAGTCCAGTTTTAAAAATTTGTAGATTAACTCACGGCACACGTGAAAATTTTCTCTACCCGGGCCAAGGTTTCAGCGTTAAGAAATGCAAAAAAATATAGATTTGGCGCTCTTTGTATGATCTAAACTAAACCCGCTGAACAGATAGTAGGACAATTTCAAGCAATGATTTTACATAATTTATCGTCTCTAAGCGCAGATCTCACTTTCAGAGAATTGAAGTGTTGATTTAGCACAGTTTTTGCTTTTATAAGAGTAAATCATGCAAAATTTTGGATTTCCCAAAGGTAATTGTTAGAGAAAATCCTCAAGCTTGGGTTCCTCGAGCTTCATCAAGTAAAACAAACTATCCGAACATTACATCGTTATTTTTGTGTGAAAACTACATTTGCTGGGCTAGGAGTGTGATAAAGAGCCCAATGAACTTCATCAGTGAAAGATCATCAAAAAATCAGGATACAATTTTTCAAAATTGTCGAATGAAAAGCAAAAGAACAGAGAAACAGAAAATCTTCAACTAAGAAACAAAATGAGCTTTGCATCGAAGTCCGAGACTGAAAGAAAATTTATGGTCACAGAGTTCAAAATCCAGCCCTAGTATGATGAAAAAAAAATTTGAAAACTTAAAAATTTAGAAGAATTAAATTTGCGTGAAACTCATTTTCCTGTTTTTTTTTCTTATAGGCATGTGGATTTAATTTTCATCGTCAGCCTGACCTTGTTCGCAATTTTTAAGATTGGTTTTCCGAGGCTCACCTTGGTGTAAGTCTGACATATAATTGTGCATTTAATGGCGTTAATCTAGCATAATTGGGCGTTACAGTTTAGTTGTGATCTCTAAATGTAGTCAACTTTACATAGTGTGGCAGTAAAATGTGCTTTTACTGTGTCAATAGTTTGATTGAAAAGAACAAATTGAGAACAGGAGGGGAGTTGGCAGTGTCTTGGTGGCCGTGGAAATGAAATTTGGAATAAATCTTTTGTCCTCTAAACCCAAGAGTATTTATTAACGAAAAGCAACGCATTTCGATGAATTAACACCATGAGGCATACTGGATGCTGTGATCAAAAAACCTACGTTATGATGGCAGAGTGCTGAAAGAGGCAGCAGCAAACAGGAACTTAGCGGTTTTCTCACAAACAATTGACCTTTTGCAGAAAACATTAAAGATCTATAATAAAAAACGCTATAAATAGGTAAAATCTTCGCTTGGTAACATTATTTACTGTAAACTTTACTCTTAGAGACGCTTAATTTCATAGAATCTATGCTTCGAAACGCAACATTTTTCTGAGACAAAAAATTAGAAAGGCTAAGTTTTTGAAAATCTGCGCTCAGAAACGCTGAATTTTTGTAATGTCAAGGCGTCCAAACGCATATCTTCTTTAAGATGAAATGTCTCTAGAGTTTATAAGTTAGCAATGAAATTGAAAATAAACGCTCTTATTACAAAACTATATATAATTTTACCGCTTATCTCGCAATGTTTTGCCAAAATTCCTAAGCCTCGGTAACAGAGAGGGGAAGCTTAAAAAATATGCAGGCATAGAAATTGAAAACTTTAGCGATATTCATAATTTCTATTGGTTTAGTGTTTGCTTGCGTACTTTGACCGATTTGTTAAGTAGAAGCGTTACCATAACTGCATTTTTTGGAATCTAAAACTATAAAATGTTTCTTATATGTCTAATTGACATGCAACGCAGGAGATATTTAGTTTAGAAAACATTTTAACGCCCATGCAGAGAGTTTTGAAATAAAAATCAGAACATAAAAGCTTGTTTTTCGGCCGTCAAATTTATTGGAGTTGTCTTCTAGTGCAATTTCTGATTAAAAACCCTAACTAAAAAGAAAACTATATAAAAATGTGATATTTAACGATTGAAAACTCTTGGAAACCTTTACTTGAAAAAGTGTTCGCTGTTAGTTTGCAATAGAGGTACTTAATACTAAAATTTTTCAGCGCATATTACTTTTCTTTTTTGATACAATTCTTGATAATTTTTTATACTATTTTTCAAATTGATACGTTTTTACCTAAAATGGGACCTCTTCTTTGTAGACTTCTGACGTGATAATGCCAAATAGCAGAGAAATTGATTTCATTTTTGAACATTATTGAAATTTTCAGATGGCATACCAGTTCCTCTTGGCAGAATATTTTGGAAATGTCTATAGTTTTGATTGCTTGTTTTGAGCATAAAAAGTGGGGACTTTTTCTATTACCAATATTTGAGTGCAATAATAAGATATCCTATGTTATATTCAACGATAATTTCTGACAACACATAAAATTTTAGATAATATTCAGAGAACTATTTCAGATGATAAACTAAAAAAGCAGCAAGCAAATTTTTTGTTTTTAACGGAGCTGAGAAAAAGCAAAAAGAAGTTTAAGGTGACGCGTGTTCAAGCTTTTACAAGAAATAGATGTACCATTATTACACGTCACAATATCAACCAATGTATATGTCTCGATAGTTAATTGTCGCCCATAAAGCCTGCAAGACGAGCCCTAGTCCGTCATTTGCTGCAATCATCTGCTGAAACCCTCAAAATAAGTTATCGAATTTACTGCCTGTTTACTACCAACAGTCTGATTGTTTAGTTTTGGTTTCGTCGAAAACAATTGTTGTTAGTGTTTGACTTTTTAAAAAAATCAAAGCCGGATGTCCACAAAACATAGTATAAAACAATGGCAAAATCGATGTTGTCAATCATACTTCCTTGACAATATTGAATTTCTCTAGAGCATATACATCGGAGGGTGTGGTATTTCGTGAGAACGTTCTTTTTGTTTAACGAAGAGCAAAAAGGTGTTGGATGAGGACTGCCGACAGTTGACTCAATTTTTTGGTGTCGGTTCCTGTCTGTGTTTGTTTTGCGTTACATATTGTTTTTCAGCTTAAAAATTGAATCTTGATGCTATGCTGAAGTTTAGTCGCCAAAATAATGTTCTCAATTTCAAGATTAGAAAGCTGAGATGAGTAGCCGTATTTGAAAATTTTCCAGTTTTAGGTGCAGACTCGTGAAACGACTTAAAAAGTCTGGTTGGGGAGGGAGTAATATTGACTACAATTACACGTTCAAACCGCCAAAAAACTTATAAATTTTGTCAACTCTTAAGATAAAAAAAATTATAGCAGCTGGAATATATTAACATATTTATTGATTAAATAAAACCAGTCAGCTTGAGTGCAATGGTCCTATTTACCTTAGCAAATACAAAAATCTGGCGTTATTCAATTTGTTTTCGGTTCCAAAAATGTTTTCCATTTTTTGTAAAAGTATTGCAAGGTTTCGAGGGATTTGTGGACCTCCAAAATTATAAAAGATGAAGTAGCATACATATTGACTACATTATAAGCATTAGTGAGCAAAAAAGTTGCACGTCAAATTTTTCTGTATAAAATGAAGACTTATGAGAAGTGTAATGGTGGAACCATGAAAAGACCTTAACTCGACTTTATTGGTTTTGGAGAGACTAATAGCGGACCCATGAAAAGACCTTGCTCGACCCTAACTGGTTATGAGAAGACTAATGATGGAGCCATGAAAAGACTTTACCTCGGCTCATTGGTTATGAAAAGACTAATTGTGGACCCTTGACAAGACCTTGCTCGACTGGTTATGAAAAACTCTACCTGGATCCATGAAAAGACCCTAGCAGGACTATATTCTTTTTCGAAAACGTTGGATCGAGATAAATTCGAACCCTCACTTTGGGTCGAGCTAAAGTCTTTTGTGAAAATTTGGTTTCAGCAAAAATTGTGAAAAATCTGAGTCAAGCTAAAGTCCTGCATTTTCTAAAGTCCAGCTAAAATCTTTTCATAGCTCAAATGAGTCGAGTTTGTTCTTTTCATAGTTAATTTTGGTCGAACGTGAACTTCTGGTCTTGCTTTTTGTAGGAGTTGTCAGTCTTTTTGCCAAGATTTCTCAGAATCCAGAACAACTATACCGAAATTCAGGAGTGGTTAGAGAATCTAGAAGTGCCATTGAGTCAAGTTAGTTCAATTGTTCGGATTGATTATTTGTTTAAGTTTTGGATTTCACGACAAAATCTTCTAGCAAATCTTGACTTGCGTGAGTTTCTTGCGTCCCCGCATTTCCTAACGGGAATCTTAAAATTCCCAGGCTTCCTGTCAGGAAATGCAGGATCTATACTTCATCCTACCCAATCTTACAATCCCTGGTAAGTTTTCTCGTAAGATCCCCGAATCTGCCCGACTAGTTTCTCAGGGAAAATCCGAAATTTTATAAAGATTTTCGAAATTAAACGCAGTGGGTTCTTAGTGGTGTCCAATTTCTGTTTCCCAATTTTTCAAGATTTTCAGCTCAAATTTTGAAAGTTTTTGCTCTATAGTCTGAATATTTTTTTCTTGAGTTTTCTTTGCGAAAAATGCGAGGCCTTTATCAACGGTTTTGTTGTTTGGATCGGTTTATAGCAGTTTATGATGAACAAATTTAGTTTCCGAAAACCTGGGTATTCGGTTGCATTTATACTTGATAAATTGTTTGTTTTTTTTTTATTATAGGCTAGAGAATCGAATCATTGTGCACTCATTGAAGGCATCTGAGAGCTACAACATGACACTGACCACTTTTGGATTCGGCGATGTTTGCTCCATAAGACAGAAATTGTTCGTGGCTCATATATACCCGCCTGATGTGTCCACAAGAACATCCACAGAAAATAAAGAAATAACAATTAATTACAACACAGATGGTGATTTCTCGGTATGCCAGTTTGCGTTTTGATCCTAGCAGTGTTTTGCAATAAGAACAAATTCACATTACGGAGATTGATCCTGACAATTGTAAATCGGAGTATATCTTTAAGCTCTTCTTTCAATTTCGTATCTTCAATTATTAATAACTGTCTTTCGGAATATTCTTTAAGGAATATTCTTTCGGTTTCAACTCTCGGGAGTTATTTTCACGCTTGATGTCTTGACTTCTGCTTGATCAAGGTAGCTGTTATTTAGAAATCAAGTTTATTACTAAGAGAAACGGATTGTACGGCAAATTATGCTTTGACAGGTTAGTGTTCAAACTGATAGTGCAAAAATGAGTTCGCGGGTTTTATTTCCAACTATAGCGTTTGTTCTCTTTGCGCTCAGAAAGAAAGAAAAGAAGAAAGAAAAAATTAATTTCCCTCAGGCGTAGCACAAACTCCATGTATAAATTTAACAAAATTAAATGGAAACTGAATACATTCAGTTAAACAAATATAAAACACTTAATCAAAATTATCACAAAGAGTAGAGAGAGTCTAACTTAGAAAGGATTGGCAACAAAAACTTGTGGGAACACTTTTCAGCCAACTCAAGGGGCAAAATCCAAAAAAAAGAAAAAATTCTTTCCCCCTTTTCCTTTATTTTTTTTCTTTTTTCTTTTTTCTCTGCAACTAGCAGAGAATTTAATTGTTTTTTCTGTAGATTGAGAGAGAAACTCTTCGAATGTTAGTTATTATACGTTTGTATATTTACGTTAAGGGAAACTAGGTTATTTGCCCAATAAGTCTCGACATTCGTTCTTCCCTTCCTCCGATAAATTAATTGAGGATGCAAGCTCTAATTTAACTATTAGTTCCATGCCAAATAATAGTTGTCCGATTTTGACCACAGAATTGGCCCCGTTTTATAAATTGGGCGACAAAAATGACCGAGGGGAGATGGCCAAGCGTGATAGCGGAGAGGAAAGATGTACCCGGGTTGGTTTCATCAAAGAATCATATATGATTTCCTTGGTTCCATGCAAGGATAATATATGATTTCCTTGGTTCCGTGCAAGGATCATATATGGTTTCCTTGGTTCCATGCAAGGATCATATGTGGTTTCCTTGGTTCCATGCAAGGATCATATATGATTTCCTTGGTTCCATGCAAGGATAATATATGATTTCCTTGGTTCCATGCAAGGATCATATATGGTTTCCTTGGTTCCATGCAAGGATCATATGTGGTTTCCTTGGTTCCATGCAAGGATCATATGTGGTTTCCTTGGTTCCATGCAAGGATCATATATGATTTCCTTGGTTCCATGCAAGGATAATATATGATTTCCTTGGTTCCGTGCAAGGATCATATATGGTTTCCTTGGTTCCGTGCAAGGATCATATATGGTTTCCTTGGTTCCATGCAAGGATCATATGTGGTTTCCTTGGTTCCATGCAAGGATCATATATGATTTCCTTGGTTCCATGCAAGGATAATATATGATTTCCTTGGTTCCGTGCAAGGATCATATATGGTTTCCTTGGTTCCATGCAAGGATCATATGTGGTTTCCTTGGTTCCATGCAAGGATCATATATGATTTCCTTGGTTCCATGCAAGGATCATATATGGTTTCCTTGGTTCCATGCAAGGATCATATATGGTTTCCTTGGTTCCATGCAAGGATCATATATGGTTTCCTTGGTTCCATGCAAGGATCATATATCATTTCCTTGGTTCCATGCAAGCATCGTACTAGGAAATACGTTATGATTTGTATGACATCATATATGATCCTTGTACGGAACCAAGGGAGCGGCGACCCGGGTACTTCACAGCAATTATTGAAAGTTCGATTCGGTGACGCTGTCCGCTATCTATCTCACCTAAACATAGCTAGGTTAATCACAGCCTGCCTGACCAGTCTTTGGTTTCTCTGGAGATACTACGAAAAAAAATCGGATGCAAATAAATTCTGTGTGACTCATCAGCATATGAATCGAACTATAACGTTCTTTGGATTTATGATTTGACATAACGCGCTTATAAATTGAACTTGCGGGGGTCAAGATTCAAATTAGTTTGCTCATATATATACTCATTCGCTCATTCGTATACTCACTCGATTTTTTGAGACATACTAATATATTGGGACTATGATTCAATAATGTGGTCTCATGATTCGGCATAGTGGGTATATGAGTCCAAATAGCGCTACAAAGAGTACGGTTCAGACCATGTATTTAATGTCTGGGGTGTACACCCCTAGACAATAAGTTTTGAACCATTTTTGAACAACCATGCCCGCGGACCAAGGTCATCTAAAAAAAACAAGGTCACCATTGGTATAATTTTGATCCTCTGCTTACGGGGAAAAGAATTATTACTTTCATATGAAGGCGTCAAAATATCGAAAAGTAACGATGTTCTCCTATTCAGTAAAAGCATTAGACCTGATCGCCTGTTGAATGGATAGCAACTAAATAAATATTAAAGAAAAAGCGACTGTCAGATCATGAAGAATAAACAGTGCCAGTACCTAACTCCAAGTGTGTTTCATTACTGGGCCAGAATAGATGCAAATCATCATCATTACTGAATCATATATCGATTCATGTCACTTTTTTTACTTGTCAGACTTGCGTTCAGTCTGATTCAACAATTGTCAGATTTGGGCTAAGTTCAAATATAAATTTCCGAGCGGGAGCGAACCCAGGATCTCTCTCTCTCTCCATAGACGTTTGTTCTCGTTTCTTAATACACGCTTGGAAGAGAAGTTAATATTGCGCCGTTAATATACGCCTGAAAAAGCAAAATGCTCTGTTAATATCTTTTGCGCCGTTAACATACGCTTGAAAGAGGAAAAATTCAAGCAAGAACGCGAGTGAAATATAATACATAGGAAATTGCTTTTACAATTGCCCAGTACTGATTAACATTTGGAGTTCGGTATGGGTGAGACTTAACGCCACGACTTACTTAATTTATCGCCATTTGATTTTTGAAAATTATCTCCTAACCATACGCAGGTACTCGTTTCACAAATTTATTAAAGAGATACCAGAAAACCGAATTTTTTGAGAAAATTTAATTTCTGCATATTATGCAAGACCAAGGTAGAGCAGCCTGACTTTACATCTGTTTCAATTTGAACTTGAGCAATTATGTTTCAATGATAGATGTAGAAAATCGCGAAACTACAACTGTTTCATTTTGTGAAGTAAAGCGTTTATATTTCAAGTTTTGACATATTTTTCTTCTTCAAAGCAAAAAACCAAAAAACTCACAATGAACAAAAAACAGGTTTGAGCCCTACACAGTATTAAAATAGCATTTACTGAACCTAATAGTACAAATAATGCAAACACTAGAATAGAAAATGCCGGATCAGAGCACTTTTCGAAAGGCATTCAAATTTCCACAATTAATCAACGGATATAATTTTTGTATAACAAAAATATTCAAAAAACATATTTTGCCGTAGAATTTGTTAGTTTTCAAAGAAGCAAAGAGGCTAAAACTTTTTCTCTTTTAATTTTTGTTTGCTTCGGTGAGAGAAGAGAGAGAGAGAGAGAGAGAGAGAGAGAGAGAGAGAGAGCGAGAGAGAATCCATTTTGAAAGCTATGAGAGAGACAAGTTGTTTGGATGTCTTTCAACAGAGGTATAAGCGTATTTCAAAAGTTAAAAAGCAAAAATTAAAGTTAAATATTTGTATTTTGAAGAGACATTTTTAAAATTTTTGAAGCAATAGATAAATCTGAACGAAGAAAATGTTTTTCAATAATGTAAATAGGAGTCTCTTGTACTCGGAAAACAACAAATTTTAGTTGGAGTGGGGACATACTTATAAGTTAAGGTAGAAATTTATGTTAACTTTGTTATGGTAAAATTACCTCATATTACTTCTGCAGTAGAATTACCATCAAATTTTTAGGCCTACGTAACAATAACAAACACGCCTCCAATACTCCTCTTCGAGAAATAGATGAACTAGACGATTAAAAAGTTTGATCCAAAAACCCAAACTTTATTTTTTCAATGTGAAATTTGTAAATGGTCACTTTTGTTCTTTCCCATCCTTTTTAACGCCGTTCTATAGCAGAGCAGCACCAGCACTCCTACTGAAAGTAACACGTGGTTAACAATAAAAAATTTGTCCAAAGTTTTTTGCCTGAAATCATTTTTTCTCTCGAGCCTAAACAGAAAGTTTATATCAAATTTACCATCGATAACGTTTTTGAAATATGAATTTAAATCTTTCCGATTTTACTTTTGTTATTATATAGTTTGCTTATGTACTTCTGGAGCCATATTAAAAAGATTAAAGTCTGGCGTTCAATCGCGTCTACCATTCACCACGAAGAAAAAGAAGCAAATATCCCGACATACCCCCACCCCCTATAATAAACCCACTTTTTCTTATTGTGACCTTCCAACAGAAATAAGGACCGGTCTCACTAACTCAATACTTCATATTAATAATCACTTACACGTTGCTTCGCTTCAGCGCATGGACGTAACAGTATGGCCTGGAGATCATTGCCCATGCGAGCTTAATGAACAAAATCTCTATCAGGCAGTAATTGAAGTACCCCCAGGACGGCAGTACACTTGCAAAATCATCAATGACGGACGTCAACAGGGCACCATTAAGATAGGAAATGCGAACTCAAGCCCCCTAACAGCTGGGGAAGAGTACTTCATAACAATTCGAACCTACAGTTACTTTGGAGTCGGTGGTCGGCCAAAGTATATTGTGGTATCTCTGCCAGTTGACGATGTGGTAGCTAACAATCGGGTCGAGGGTGCATTGGCCAAGTTTGATATTGAAGTTGCAAGCGGAACTGGAAGCTTCATGTTTTTGCGTCTGATCGAAAATGGTTCCATATTTGAACAAGCTTTACTGCCTTTCAGGTATCAAAAATTGCAATTTGACAGAAAAATTTAGACAAAATATGAAAATATCTAAAAAATCTTTCAGGACAGGTCACAAGCGTAGCTAAATGGACCAGAAACGGGCTACTTAAAATTGATATAATAATCACTAAAATCTTTCAAAAATAGTTCTCCGTTTTCATAGCACCCTCAAGAGTATGAAGAGTTTTTCAAAGTGTATTATAAAGGGAAGGAGTGGCTAAAAGGGTTTTCGAAAGATATAAGGTGATTCAGCGCTCAGAATGCAAATTGTAAAACAACAATCTATCCATTTTGCGATGTTGCATTCTTCCATTGAAAACTATCGCCGGCATAAAACTGTGTATAGTCAATAGTGTATTGATTAATTTATTGATTTTTGGGGATCTTGGGACGAAATCAAAATGAGGTGCTTAAGGGGATTGAGTGTGGCTTGGGTAGGTTGTACCTGAAATATGAAAGTGGTGGTGGCATCGTGATATTTGCGTCTGATGGAAATTGGTTGTGAACCACTCCGAGCAGATGCTTTGATAGTCGAAAAAGCAAACCCTGCCTTTCAGGTATCACAATTTGCAATTTGACAAGAAAATTATTTTCAAAATGTTTTATACAGGTATACTCTCAAAATTCAATCATTTGCTAGTTTACTAAAAAGACAAATGAATTAAAAAACGTCGGAAAAAAACTAGTTCACGATGACCCTAACATCATGGCAATTCATGATTTCACAAAAAAGACTCTGACGTAGTCTCGACATCTTATTATTTTGAAAATTGAATTGAAAATGAATTAAATGTGTTAAATTTCACAGGTATTTATAG
>NC_134482.1:4601032-4633115 GCF_964194025.1 Convolutriloba macropyga | reverse complement strand
ATAATCAATAGTAGGAAAGTCCAATTCATTGCCCAAACCTATGGTTTATGTAAGCTGATAACTTTGTGGCATGAACAAATTTGAAGCAATGGTTTTTGTTCAAATTAGAAGCATTTATTTAGTAATACCACTTTGCAACATCAGGTAAGAAATTTTAATTTGTATCGAATATTTAGCTTACTCTCAAAATCTCTTTACTTTTCAATGAATCAAATCCTTGCGCTTTTCTAAACAATGTTTGCAGGAATAATTCGCAGCTTCTGGTGGCCAATGAATGTTGTTCCCTTCAGTTACTAATGTTTCTTTAGTAGATTTAGGTGGTACCAGGTCTTTGTTGTTCCTACTTCTATCAGCTGAGTTGGTAAGTCAGTAGATTGTTCATCGGTAATATTGGTCTCGATGTCATCAGGTCCGAGCTGCATCTTTCAACTTTCACTTACAAGAACTCTCTTGTTTGATTTCTCCGGCTGGTAGAATGAAGTGTCCATTCTTTTGCGGGTAATTAAACTGGCTGGAGCTGTTTGTGAATTGCTAGCAGCGCTGAAGAGGACTGGTTCACCCAGATCAAAGTCTGTGTCAATTAGTGGTCTTATTTGTCGTCCGAGAAGTAGTCTGAAATGAGTTTTTGAATAGTTACGATGTTTCATCAAAGCTCGCTGCAGGAAAGCGCCCTATGACAAATTCAGCTTTGAACGCCAGGTTTAGATAGCCTGTCTCACTGTTTGGACTACTTGCTCAGCAGGTTCAATTACTCCTCGGTGGTAGATGGTTGATTTAGCCTTTTTTCACACCAGGTATTTGCACTAGTGTTTCAGGTTGCCTCTTACATACTCGGTACAACTGTTGGACAGTTGCAGTTTTGGTCTCCCGATTCTGGCAAAAATTTGTCTCAAGTACGTTTTCACTAGTTTTGATGTTCTATTTTATGCAGAGAAAGCTTCTATCCGACCAGATCATGCGTCGAGTCGTGCTTACAACCTTTGTCCTCAATTCAGCCATATGATGATTTTCCCGTTCTTTTTTTCTAGTCGAAAGGCTATGCCCTCACCCTAAGCATTCTTTACACTTACTCACATATTGAAGAACACCTCGACAGAAACCAGACGATCAGGGCATCATTTGAAATGCTGTTTCGGTTGCATTTGTTCAGGATTGTTCTCATATGACTTAGCCATCGCCACAGCTCTGAGTTCTGGTGGAATGACAAGCACAACCCCTCAAAAAAGCATTCCGTTGTGAATGATTAACTCGTATTTCTTGGTTTGAAATCTTTTCTCTGCTGCAGAAAACTTAATCCAGTTGCCCCTCTCCGAAGAGATACTTGAGAGATTTTGAGTGGCCAACCTGCAAAAATTTCTTCTTCCGAGTACAAATTGCTTCAACCTTTAAACCACGAAGTTATTTACAAGTTCCTCGTGTTCTGTATTGGAGTAGTTTTATTCGGTTTCTGACCATTTGCAAGAGACAGACAATACAGAATGTCTTTCCTTTGAGAAGCCCCCCCTACTGCTTTTCTTGGGCATCTGTTGAAACAGTTGCTGCTTTTTATAGCTTTATTATAATACAAATGGGCACACCAACAATTTTGATGTTGTCGTTAGAATTTTACTTTTGTTTTCTCATCTAAAATAGTCTTTTCAAAGATTGTTCATTCAAAAGTACAATCTTGTAGCAAAACCCGCTTTCATCCAGAAATTAAATTTTGTTATCTTTGAGAAATCTTAAACTTTTGCTAATGTGACACACAACTCAAGTTTTGTTTTCTTGTTTCAAGTCTTATGTTGTTTTGCCTTTGCTGACTTTCTCAGTCCGCTTAGGATCGTGTGCTATTGCTTCTTTAGAAACAGAAAAAATGAAGATTAAAGCTTCGAACTCCTTTTGAGTTGGAGTTCTTGTTTTTGCGGGTGAAATGTTTATCACGTAGTCGATTTTTAGCATTTGTTTCTCGCAAGGCTCTTTCGCTGTTCTTTATACCAGTATCTTGTCCCAAATCTTTGTTTTCGTTGACTGTTGACTCGATGCACAACAGGAAGATCTGTCCAGACCGTGAGGAACCCTCCACGTCTTCAAAAGTCCTTCGGATTTGTTAATAGTGCTTAGATTGTTTGCATCCTCATCAAGTTCAAATTAATCATTTGCTTCTCATTAAGAATTTTGATTAAGTAAGAGGCTGCATGGAGACGATGAAAGTTGTTCTCAATGTTTGGGTTTGATCATTCTCGCGCAGAACTTTGCTTTTGGCGTGAGCTATTGAGTCCAAAAATGGTCGTAGGGCCCCAACTTTGGCTGCTATCTATAAATGTGATCCTCATGCACTTTGTATCTTTTGATTGCAGGTAGTCTCCCATCACAAACTGCAATGACGCTTTATTGGGGTAGTGTGCCTCTCCCAATAGCCCGCACTTTTTTCAGATTACGCATAAGCTAGTTGTTGCTGCTTCACCTAATTGCGTCCCACTGAACATCGCAAGTCGTTGATACCAGAGGCGTTAGTTTTGATAATAGATGTAGAGGCGTGCTACTGCGTGGCTCACCTCCACATCTATTATACAAGATAACATTGACTTTCCTAACGGTGAACTTTTTATCTGGTTTGCCAAAGTTCTTTTTGAAGTTGAATTCCACCATTTTGTTTTTTACAGCTAGTTTATTACCTGTTGAATGGCTCTCAGGAGCCAGTGCCTAACTTTTGAACTGTAAATTTCCTGTCATTTGAAAGAGAGACTTTTTCGTTTGGCTTTGATGCTGTCTAGTTGTGATAATTTGTTCTCGAGGTCTCTCAAACCTAAGATAAGTTTTATTTTCAATATTTCCAGCTCAAGGTAGGTTACCAATTTTTGAGTTCCAGCGTTGTAATGGCGCGCTTCTCCTCTGAGGTGCGCTAGAATGTCTTTGTCAGGTCTTCTAACGCTTTGGACAGCGGACAGAATTTAGCCCTTTCTTGCGTTATTATTCTTTCTTCATGAGAAAGGTATTTATGATTTATTACTCCGACCTCTTCGAAAATGAGTTAATAGTTAATCATTACTAAGGGTTAATATGGCTCCTAAGTGTCTGAAGTGTTTGACGAACGCATAAATTAAGCAAGAAGTTTGTTACCTCTATGTACAAAATGGTACCGTTATTGAGATAGTCCTTTTTTGTCTCGCGAGATTTTGTAGCAAAAAACAACATCAACGCATTGTAGGATCCCGTACTCTAGTGATACAAAATGTGTCTTTCAGTCGCTGGTCAGAACGACCTTGTTGTTGCCTTGAACACGACTAGCAAGAGTTTTTTTGTATTAATTGAAATCAAAATGGTCTAAATGTACACAAACTTTCACAGGCTTTTATAGTCCGTATCAGTATGAAAATTTACAGAACCGTCCAGATTTAAACGAACATATTCTGATACGGGTTAATTTATAGCCTAAGTATAATTAAATTTGTACGCTTTTTTAAATAGATCGTTCAGAACTTCAATTTTCAGGCATTTTTTTAGCATTAACGCAAATCGAACGTTTAGAGCAAAAATAACACTTGCAGAGTACAAACGGTGTTCTAAGTAGCTTTTGGTGCAATAGGATATGGGACATTTTTAAAATGGGAAACAAAAGAATAACGATACAAAGAAGTCGTCATATTGATAGTTTCTTCAGAAATGCTTGTGAAAAAAAATCAAATTCAGTAAAGTTATTGCCAACTACGTTGATAAAAAATAGTTTTGACAGGTTTTTCTCTTTAAATTCATGCCCACACAAAACAATCTTCTTTACATGAACGCTTTAGCCTACAAATTCAGAAAGAGACTCCTGTGGTCATAGGCGAGTGCATCGTGTTGCAACTTACACTGTACAGCAGGGGCTCATATCCAAAAAGCAGACATGCATCATACAAATTGTCTCTGCCGCCTTTAACACCATCTCATTCTGAAGGGAGAAATCTCAATTTTATGTTCAGAAACTTCGATTCTTGGGTAATTATTCTTTCTTAATAACCATAATCAAAAACTTTCTGAAATTTCCTTAGCATAAAAGAAGACATGTGGCGACCTCGTAGTGTCGCAAATTGTTATCGTTTGTATTTGAACAATATGTATGTATTTTCTTCTACTATTTTATGACAACGGCACTACGAACAATTTATTATTATTATTACATGGTTGCTCTGTAGGGTTACGCGGTGAAAAGGTTCGGTTATTTTGTATATCAACATTAATTCGATTTTATAACATTAATTTTATATCAGCATTCTCCGTGTGGGTAAAATGATCGTTTGTAATTGGTAGGTTTAAGATATGGGTAATTAATTGTTTTTAGGAAGTCAGTATGGCAATTTTTCTCCAATTGAGCTAACCAATGATGAATTTGAACCGAAGCGACGCTATTTGAACAGAGCAAAAAAACACAATCACAATAGTGTGTTTACAAATTGGGCAAATTGTTAATAGAATCAGAGTTCTCTGATGCAATTTTTTTAACAGGAAAAACTTAGTCACATCATTCAAAATGAGATTGCAATGACTAAGTTTTCAAATTTTGGATTAAAACTTAGTTATTTAAAGTTAATTTTTTTGGATGACAAAAAGCCAACTTTAAATGCTTTTGATAAAACGTCACTGAATGCTAAAATTCATCTTTACGCTGAACGGAACCACGATTATAATTATCAAATTTTTAATGGAAAATCATATCTTTTAGAGCAACCATAGAAAAAACTTGGAATAAATGAAGCTCAAAAAAACTTTTGAAACAGTTGAAAACATGCATCAACAATCCATATGGAATATCACGTCGTATAAATATTCACAGACGTCAAAATTGCTTTCATTAGGTGTGCTTTGGCTATGATAATACGTTGACCGTTCGTTGCTTTACACCCCTTTGTAATATGACAAAATTTAAATTCCGAAAGAGGGTTTGACACTTTTATGGTGCCGTGTTATGCGTCCATTTAGCCTATTTATCGTAATAATCGCAATAAATGAAGCTATGAATTAGCTTTTCAACTTAACCGGGAGCAAAACCCAGCTACCGCCGCCTCACAGAGACGCTAATTTGAAAAGTGAAAGAGATACAAGTTCCTGCTATAGTCATCCAAAAGGCCAGAGAAGTCCAAATTAGTGGTAGCATTTGAGCATTCGACTCATAGGGACTTGAAAAAGCGGCCGTAACAATCAAAGAAGCTAATCAATCTACTCACGCGTGATCAACAATTGACCTCATGTGTGATGAAGAGCAAATTTATCAGTTGAATATTAAAAAGAGCAGTAGACAAGCCAAAGTATATGATGAACAATACAAAATCAACCCGGCAAAATTCGAGGGCAAACGGAGGAGACTGGTTTTCTAAGAAGAAACCAAACACCCACAAGGAAAGCCAACTATGACGGGCAGCTAGGTAGGAAGAGGTATGCTGACCAATTGGCTGCTCGGAAACAGAGCTAGGATGAGATCCTGAGGAGACAGGGTTGAAAGTGGTTAAAATTTCTAATAGGTTGGAACGATCTCGAGCTCAGCCACTCTGAAATTTTTCCCGTATGGGCAAGT
Source organism: Convolutriloba macropyga (assembly GCF_964194025.1). Classification (NCBI taxonomy): domain Eukaryota; kingdom Metazoa; phylum Xenacoelomorpha; order Acoela; family Convolutidae; genus Convolutriloba; species Convolutriloba macropyga. Next base: position 4,627,585 of record NC_134482.1, on the reverse strand, counting down.
TTGTGAGACAGAATCATACATTCTTTTGATGTTTCTCTTAATTTATCCAATAGACGAGAAAAGCCTAAAGCCCACAAATGTATTTTTTGAAAAGAAAAAAATGTCAGAAGTTTCAATAAAAATTATTCTAGGATTATAAATAAAAAATTAACTAAGATATTAAATAAATGCCAGAATACGCAGCAAAAAATTGGATCAATTTGTTCAGAGTTCATTTTTTATGCAATTAAAAAAAATAGATAATTAGTGACAAACAGCATTAATGGACTCCAAAAACGTATTTTTAATGAACTACAGTTCGTACTCACAAATAACATTGAACAAAATAAAAAAAAATTAGAGAAAAGCACAAAAAAGTTGATGAGTTTGTGAATATCACCATTTTTTTCAATTTGATGGTCTCTATTAATTTGAGCAAAACTCAAAAAACAAAAATGATACGTCCAGCGTTATTTTTATCTGCCTACATTGTTTGTTTTTGATTTAGTACGTTTGTTTGAGTAACTGTATCATTCTCAGTTGGTTTAGTCTTGCTATTATCTAGGGCCTTTAATTGATTTTTTTTGGAGCTATGACAGCAGTGTTTCAAGATTTTTCCAACGGTTCAGTGAGCGCAAATCTTCAGGTAACTGATAAAGAAGTATGTTTCATTTTAGTTGGATTTTGTTGCTTATTTTAGTCTACTGCTTGGTCGCTCTACTTTTGATGTAAGTAGGGTGTGACTTCGTGGACTCACAAGCTACGGCTGGTGTGTATCTTAATTTTTTCAGCTTCATCAGTTCAATGACCCTCTGTTGCAGTGACTTTTGCTGCCGTATTTGTTTGAGTACCTCATCGAGTAATAGTTGAACTGACATTTACTCTATCTAAGATGTAAAATGGATTGTTCTTGAGTTACGGTTGCATTGTTTCCTGTTTCCTCGAACTGTCGTAGTCTTCTATGCACTATCGTGCTGCCAATAATTTTTGCTTTCGCTCGTTTGATTTTTTAGTCAGCTGATTCTTTGTTTGCATCCTGGTAATTCTAGTGTGTGAGAAAATTACCTAACAAGTAATGGCTGGCTGGTGGATTCTCTCACTTTTTCTGCAGTTTTTGGCGTTCTAGCGCACTGCCGTATGGTAAACACAACTTTCTAACGGCTGAACGGAAACTTGAGGAAGCTAAGATTCAAAAGCAAGCTGTCATGTGCCTCCCCTAACAAAAACACAAATTGGATAACGGAAAAGAGGAGTTTGAAAAAAATTGGCTCAAATAGCAATTCAAGAAACTAGAGAACAATAACACTCAGCGCCTTGCCGCTGAAAAACGAGGCCGCATGTAATGATGTACAATCCTTCTTTGTTTTGCCTTCAGTTATGTGAACTAAATTTGCTTACAGATGTTGCATCAGTTAGAAGTCAGAAATTTGGATAGGATATGGTAAAGTTGTTTCTTCTCAGTAATACACTGACTGCGACAAGCTGACCCAACTTGTCGCGTCCTTGTTTGGTAACTGCAGACACACGTTCTAGATACTGTAGTGAATAAACCTTTTATAGCAAGTGCAATCCACAATTCAAACAACTAATCAAATTACCGAACTCATGAAAGCATAGGTTTGAGAGCAAAGTTTGTTGTTTATTCAAATTGAAAAAAAAACAATTTGCAGAGAAAGTCAAAAGATTATTTTGGATGAGTTTTCTGAATTTTTTTGGTCCTAACAGGAACCTATCTAACTGATACCTTTAGTTTTCTCCTACATCAAACCGATTATAGCAAACGCTATTTCCATTGTATTTATTGTGAAAGTAGTTTACACAAGAAAAATTTTGATTTGGCTTATCTTTTGTTGCTTAGAATACACAAACTCGAAAAAGAGCTACTGTAGAAGGACGTAATAACGCAGACTGTTTGACTTTAAAAGAACAGTTCTTGAAAAATAGAAATAACGAGAAATTATTTTGAGCTACATCTTGTTATGGAGTTCAGAAGCCTTTTTTTGGGTAAAGTAGAAACAACTATAGAACGTTTTTCCGGTAAAGTAGAAACAACTATAGAACGTTTTTCCGGTAAAGTAGAAACAACTATAGAACGTTTTTCCGGTAAAGTAGAAACAACTATAAAAAGCAATGAATTGTATTATATACTGTTACTCAAACGCAAAACTTGAAATTCGAAAGCTTTTCAATTTGAATATATTTTTCTCTCGTTTTTTGACCTGAAAACTCATTTTCTGTTGGAGATCATGCCATCTGCTTGGAAGACGCGTCCTCAGCCACTGCGCAAGCTGTTCTTTTTCCTTTAAATATTAAAAAAAACGGGTTCAGATAATAATCAGTTTTGGATAATTAGGTAAGGTCAACGTTAAGCTTACATTCGAGAAAGCGAGATAAAATATGAAACCAAGCGTCAAATTTATCTAAGAGCTGCACTAAATAGAAAAAAAAACATTATGCGTGCAAAAATACGAGTAAAAGCAACGCTAAATAACTGATGAATTATTTTAGATCAACACTGAAATTCAGCGGTGAGTTTGTTTGAAATCAACACTAAATTCATCCCTAAATTCTACCCGAAGCTAATGAGGTCTCATGACAAAAAACCAAGACCCAGGCTTAGGTGCAGACCCAAATGGAGCTTTGATCAGACCATTCAGACTGAAATGACCTCTGATCAGACTTTCCAGACCAAATTGTCAAATTTTCGTAATCAAACCCAGACCATGGTCCAGACTATAAACAATATGATCAGACTTTTTAGACCGAGGTGAACTCTGATCAGACCGAATCCAGACCATTGTCTAGACTATTATGCGCTCGAACCGCTGTCCAGACTCTGTAATTTGGGTCTGGGAACACACGGGTGTGCGTTCGAGTGGGTCTGATCATAGCTCAATTTGGGTCTGGACATAAACCTGGGGACTCTTACAACACCTCCAGTTTGTTGCCATGGAGAAATATGGAAAATTTGTTGTCATTTAACTTCCATTTACTAAAAGATTTAGTCACAGAACTTTCATTTTCGACAAAGTTGTACTTATGCCAATTTTTTAAAACTGTTTTTGATTTATGAAATAAATATTTCATAAAGTGAAAGTCCTGTTATTGAAACTTTGTCAACCTGATACCGTTGTAATTTAAGCTGTAAAATTATGTAAAGTCAACGCAGGATTACGTAAGAGGAGCGCTAAAAAGTGATGAGATTTCTATTCGGCGCACCCAAGGCTGTTTTGAATATGGAGAAATGGTGAAATTTTTTACACAAAAACTTCTCAGCACACTATCAACAGGTTCAATTTTTTCTTCTATTGAAAATTTTAGAAGCAGATCTTTTGCGTTGGTTTTGCTTGGGCTTAGAATCCCTAGTTCAAAACTAGTTCCAAATTTGCGAACTTTGCAATTTTTGCAAATTTTTGCTCAATAATGTCAAATTTGTAAAAAATTGCAAATTATCTCTTCACAAGGTCAAATTTGGAAAAATTTGCAAAATAATTTTAAGTTTGCAAAAACTTCCAAGCGATGGTCCGAGTTCGTTCCTATCGAGCTCTGCTTAATTTATCAATCTGGGTTAATTTCCTAACCATTTCTCCGAGATTGCTTATTTTACTTGAAAAATGTTCAAAGTACACCTTGCAAACGATTTTTGTGGTAAAATCACCCTACAATGCCAACTGCGATCTCGATGAGACACAAATATTTAGACCTGTTTGCAAATATTTGTAAAATTATTGCACTACTTAACAAAAGTTGCAAATTTCATTTAAAATAATTGCAAATTTGACATTAAGTTAAAACTAGGGATGTTTATTATAACAGTGCAGTGGACATTTACTGTATTATGCTGTAAGCGCCAGGTTGCTTTGTTTTGTCCCCGTATCACACAATTTATGTTTAGGCCGAATGCATGTTTGTGCTCTACTTTGACCAACACTTTGACTTCGACATGCTTCATGTGCACTTCCAAGACGAGTGGCTTGATAGCCGGGTCTTTATGGAGCCTTCCTCTTGGCTGGCATTAATTTTTGGAGAGGAAGTAGCCCTCACCTACTTATTTAGCGCAGACCTACCCAGCGAGGGGTCAACTCTCGAAGCATACGCTTTCACCACCTTCTGTGGTAAATCAAGTGAACGTCTCTTCATAAACTGTTCAGTTGTTGGGGGGTTAGGGTAAAATTGAGGACATGTGATTTATTGATGGACAGGAGAATTGCTGCATTTGTCCTAATAACTTTGGCAGATTCCCTGAACCGAAGACACTCTGCACTTTTTCATAACGTCTATGCAAAACTTCACCTTGAGGTGGCCATGTTGGAATAATGCATTAGGTTTTGTAATATGCAAGTTTAATAAAATTGTAATGTGTGTGATAAATATTAGTGAGAAATGGCAGTGGAATGACAAACTAAACCTTATTTAATTTGTGCCATTAAATGAAATCCATTTTATTTGTAAAATTGTTTAAAACTTTTGATTTTGCTTAATGGTTTGCTCCTCAATTAAACTAACTTAATCCTCCTTTTTCCAAAGTATCGCGTTTCCACTCATTAGCTGTTTTCTTCTCATTAGCATTCATAAATGTCTCTTGTTTGCAATAAAATAAACAGATGAGTTACGAAGTAGCACTTAATGTCAAAATCGGATTAAAATTTAGAATGACTCGTTTCACAAATATTTCACCTGAATTTTCCGCAAACACCGCCCTAAAAAATACGACTGTTAATTGTTCACCAAAAGCCACCATCCGCCCGTCAATCATATTATTTAGTCGACCTATTTTATAAAATTCAGGGAATTTGGATTGTATCGGGTCGCTGTTTTTTTGTTCCAGTCCCAATTTGGGGACTATGGAGCTTTATGCCGGGGAGTATTTCTGGAATGACGCTTGCGGTCATTTTTTTTAACTTTGGCTTTCAAAGTTGATTGGTGATTATTTAAAAGCTCTCAGAAACTGAATGAACAACAAAAATTTTTCTTATAGTATTGAAGAAAAAAGGTTTGGGTTTTAATCCAGGCCCAGGTCAGTAATGTGTATATGGTGACCTCCGCTCCATAGAGCCGAGCCATATACACATATATATGAAAATTTCTATATTTTCTTGTTTTTTCCACTATGTTTCCATTTTCCGCTCAAATAAAAATCTATCAGTTTTTTTTACTAAATTTACTAAATTTTGCTATTATTAATTGTAAAACCTAAATTCACCATTACTATCTCTAATACCTTTATCATCAAATGGATCAATAGCTATTTTATATTGTTCCTTACCCGGGTCGAGACCAAATGGTTGTAAGAACTTGCAAGTTTCTTGCAAAAAATGGTTAACTTGTAAGAACTTGCAAGTGAATGGTTAACTTGTAAGAACTTGCAAGTCGAATGGTTAACTTGTAAGAACTTGCAAGTCGAATGGTTAATTGTAAGTTTCAGTCCAAACTGAAAAACACACTGAAAACCGAAATATTGATTAACTTCATATAAGACTTTATCAAAGTTTCTTGAATTCAAGTTCATTTGACGAAAAAGGACTCCTCTTAAGCTGCACTAGAGAAAAAAATTCAAAAAAAATTGAGACTGTTCAAAGTTTCTGACTTTATTAATTTTTATTGAGAAGAAGTTGAGAAGAATATGTTGGTCCATATTTTGAATTTTTGCGGGTGGTTAAAATAATAATAAAAAATTTGTTATTGTTGTCTGCCATTTTATGAAAAAATAAGTAAAAATTATCACTTGAATCTTTTTCTTTGTACTTTCATCGTAATTTTTTTTAACTTTCTTGTTGACATTCTCTACAAAGAACGTTAAAACTGCACATATTGGCCAACTGATATCTCAATGATTGTTGTATTTTAACATGAGTTTGAGGGTCCCGCTTTCCCTTTGAGAAATTGCTGCTTAGCCGAAAGGAAACAAAAGTATTTTTTGCACTTTTTGAAGCGTTCAACGTTCTGTTTCGATCCGGGGCGATTCCAACTTCATAAAGCGGCTCTATATCTTTGTTTTAAACACGAAACTATTCCAAGTAGAAGGAAATGCCAAAAAAACGTCAAATGTCATGACTATTTTACTGTAAATTAAACGACTTGTTCATATTTTACATTTTTTCTCAAACTTATTTGCCTATAAATATTTGGTCTTTTAATTTTGTGCAAACTATAGTAGTGTTTAAAAAAGCTCATTTAGTGGGGAATAGAGAACATTGTACCAAAATTGTGAGGTTCTATGAAATACCAAAAAAGAGCAAAACTTTGACAAAACTCCGAAAAAACTACGCTTTTTCACTGAAAAAACCTCAAAAAATAACCATTTTACAGTCAGCTGCAGGTTGTTTGTGATCAAAATGTCGCTCATTTCCTTGCCGTTCCAAATCAATACTTTTTTGGTAAAATTTTTTTATGTTATTTTTTTCTAAGGGTCCAAAACTTCCTGTAACTTCCAATGCAGAAGAAAAAAGGAAATTTGATAGTCGTAAAATTTTTGTCAATGAAATGTTTCAGAATTGCACAATCGGATTCCTGCTACCAAAAGCAAAATGGCTGTTCCTGAAAAACAGAAGGACATCAAATGATAGGCTCTCTTGGTAGAAAAAGTGAAGTGCAATGGCCATTAATTAGAACTCAACACGTGATTCAATTTCTCTGTACTTTCAAGGATTACTTTTTAAAACTTTCTGGTTGACATTCTCTGAAACAAAAGTAAAAGCTGCAAATATTGGCCAAATGATTATTTCCTTGATTATTGTAATTTAACACGAGTGTGAGGGTCCCGCTTTCCCTATGAGAAGTTGTTGCTTAGCCAAACGGAAGCAAAAGTATTTTTCGCAATTTTTGAGGCATTCAACGTTCTGTTTCGATCCGGGGCGATTGCAACTTCATAAAGCGGCTCTATTTCTTTGTTTCAAACACGAAACTAATCCAATTGGAAGGAAATGCCAAAAAACGTCAAATGTCAAGACTGTTTTACTGTAAATTAAACGACTTGTTCATATTTTACATTTTTCCTCAAAATTATTTGCCTATAAATATTTGGTCTTTTAATTTTGTGCAAACTATAGTAGTGTTTAATAAAGCTCATTTAGTGGGGAATATAGAACATTGTACCAAAATTGTGAGGTTCTATGAAATACCAAAAAAAGAGCAAAACTTTGACAAAACTCCGAAAAAACTACGCTTTTTCACTGAAAAAACCTCAAAAAATAACCATTTTAACAGTCAGCTGCAGGTTGTTTGTGATCAAAATGTCGCTCATTTCCTTGCCGTTCCAAATCAATACTTTTTCGGTAAATTTTTTTTTGTTATTTTTTTCTAAGGGCCCAAAACTTCCTGTAACTTCCAATGCAGCAGAAAAAAGGAAATTTGATAGTCGTAAAATTTTGTCAATGAAATGTTTCAGAATTGCACAATCGGATTTCTGCTACCAAAAATCAGATTGGCTGTTCCTTAAAAACAGAAGGACATCAAATGATAGGCTCTCTTGGTAGAAAAAGTGAAGTGCAATGGCCATTAATTAGAAGTCAACACGTGATTCAATTTCTCTGTACTTTCAAGGATTACTTTTTAAAACTTTCTGGATGACATTCTCTGAAACAAAAGTAAAAGCTGCAAATATTGGCTAAATGATTATTTCCTTGATTTTTGTAATTTAACACGAGTGTGAGGGTCCCGCTTTCCCTATGAGAAGTTGTTGCTTAGCCAAACGGAAGCAAAAGTATTTTTCGCAATTTTTGAGGCATTCAACGTTCTGTTTCGATCCGGGGCGATTCCAACTTCATAAAGCGGCTCTATATCTTTGTTTCAAACACGAAACTATTCCAATTGGAAGGAAATGCCAAAAAACGTCAAATGTCAAGACTGTTTTACTGTAAATTAAACGACTTGTTCATATTTTACATTTTTCCTCAAAATTATTTGCCTATAAATATTTGGTCTTTCAACTTTGTGCAAACTATAGTAGTGTTTAAAAAAGCTCATTTAGCGAGGAATATAGAACATTGTAGCAAAAATGTGAGGTTCTATGAAATACTAAAAAAAGAGCAAAACTTTGACAAAACACAGAAAAAACTACGCTTTTTCACTGAAAAAACCTCAAAAAATAACCATTTTACAGTCAGCTGCAGGTTGTTTGTGATCAAAATGTCGGTCATATCCTTGCCGTTCCAAATCAATACTTTTTCGGTAAAATTTTATTATGTTATTTTTTTCTAAGGGTCCAAAACTTCCTGTAACTTCCAATGCAGCAGAAAAGAGGAAATTTGATAGTCGTAAAATTTTTGTCAATGAAATGTTTCAGAATTGCACAATCGGATTTCTGCTAACAAAAGCAGAATGGCTGTTCCTGAAAAACATAAGGACATCAAATGATAGGGTCTCTTGGTAGAAAAAGTGAAGTGCAATGACCATTATTTAAAAGTCAACACGTGATTCAATTTTTCTGTACTTTCAAGGATTACTTTTTAAAACTTTCTGGTTGACATTCTCTGAAACAAAAGTAAAAGCTGCAAATATTGGCCAAATGATTATTTCCTTGATTATTGTAATTTAACACGAGTGTGAGGGTCCCGCTTTCCCTATGAGAAGTTGTTGCTTAGCCAAACGGAAACAAAAGTATTTTTTGCAAACTTTGAGTCGTTCAACGTTCTGTTTCGATCCGGGCTGATTCCAACTTCATAAAGCGGCTCTATATCTTTGTGTCAAACACGAAACTATTCCAAGTAGAAGGAAATGCCAAAAAACGTCAAATGTCATGACTGTTTTACTGTAAATTAAACGACTTGTTCATATTTTACATTTTTTCTCAAAATTATTTGCCTATAAATATTTGATCTTTTAATTTTGTGCAAACTATAGTAGTGTTTAAAAAAGCTCATTTAGCGAGGAATATAGAACATTGTAGCAAAAATGTGAGTTTCTATGAAATACTAAAAAAAGAGCAAAACTTTGACAAAACTCAGAAAAAACTAAGCTTTTTCACTGAAAAAACCTCAAAAAATAACCATTTTAACAGTCAGCTGCAGGTTGTTTGTGATCAAAATGTCGGTCATATCCTTGCCGTTCCAATTCAATACTTTTTCGGTGAAATTTTATCATGTTATTTTTTTCTAAGGGTCCAAAACTTCCTGTAACTTCCAATGCAGCATGAAAAAAAGGAAATTTGATAGTCGTAAATATTTTGTCAATGAAATGTTTCAGAATTGCACAAGCGGATTTCTGCTACCAAAGGCAGACTGGCTGTTCCTGAAAAACAGAAGGACATCAAATGATAGGCTCTCTTAGTAGAAAAAGTGAAGTGCAATGACCATTATTTAAAAGTCAACACGTGATTCAATTTCTCTGTACTTTCAAAGATTACTTTTTAAAACTTTCTGGTTGACGTTCTCGGAAACAAAATTAAAAGCTGCAAATATTGGCCAAATGATTATTTCCTTGATTATTGTAATTTAACACGAGTGTGAGGGTCCCGCTTTGCCTATGAGAAGTTGCTGCTTAGCCAAACGGAAACAAAAGTGTTTTTTGCAATTTTTGAGGCGTTCAAAGTTCTGTTTCTATCCGGGGCGATTCCAACTTCTTAAAGCGGCTCTATATCTTTGTTTTAAACACTAATCTATTCCAACTAAAAGGAAATGCCCAAAAAACGTCAAATATCATGACTGTCTTACTGTAAGTTAAACGAATTGTTCTTATTTTACATATTTTCTCAAACTCATTTGCCTATAAATATTTGGTCTTTTAATTTTGTGCAAACTATAGTAGTGTTTAAAAAAGCTCATTGAACGAGGAATATAGAACATTGTAGCAAAAGTGCGAGGTTCTATGAAATACCAAAAAAAGAGCAAAGCTTTGACAAAACTCCGAAAAAACTACGCTTTTTCACTGAAAGAACCTCAAAAATAACCATTTTAACAGTCAGCTGCAGGTTGTTTGTGATCAAAATGTCGCTCATTTCCTTGCCGTTCTAAATCAATGCCTTTTTAGTATAGTTTTATTATGTTATTTTTTTCTCAGGGTCCAAAACTTCCTGTAACTTCCAATTCAGCAGGAAAAATGGAAATTTGATAGTCGTAAAATTTTTGTCAATGAAATGTTTCAGAATTGCACAAGCTGATTTCTGCTACCAAAAGCAGAATGGCTGTTCCTGAGAAAAAGAAGGACATCAAGTGATAGGCTCTCTTGGTAGAAAAAAGGAAGTGCAATGACCATTATTTAAATGTTAACACCTGATTCAAATTCTCTGTACTTTCAAGGATTACTTTTTAAAACTTTCTGGTTGACATTCTCTAAAACAAACGTAAAAGCTGCACATATTGGCCAAATGATTATTTCGTTGATTATTGTAATTTAACAAGAGTGTGAGGGTCCCGCTTTCCCTATGAGAAGTTGCTGCTTAGCCGAACGGAAACAAAAGTACTTTTTGCAAACTTTGAGTCGTTCAACGTTCTGTTTCGATCCGGGCCGATTCCAACTTCATAAAGCGGCTCTATATCTTTGTTATAAACACTAAACTATTCCAAGTAGAAGGAAACACCAATAAAACGTCGAATGTCATGACTGTCTCACTATAAATTAAATGACTTGTTCCTATTTTACATTTTTTCTCAAATTCATTTGCCTATAAATATTTGGTCTTTTGATTTTGTGCAAACTATAGTAGCGTTTAAGAAAACTCAGTTAACGAAGAGTATAGAACATTGTAGAAAAATGTGAGGTTCTATGAAATACCAAAAAAAGAGCAAAGCTTTGACAAAACTCCGAAAAAACTACGCTTTTTCACTGAAAGAACCTCAAAAATAACCATTTTAACAGTCAGCTGCAGGTTGTTTGTGATCAAAATGTCGCTCATTTCCTTGCCGTTCTAAATCAATACCTTTTTAGTATAGTTTTATTATGTTATTTTTTTCTCAGGGTTCAAAACTTCCTGTAACTTCCAATGCAGCAGGAAAAATGGAAATTTGATAGTCGTAAAATTTTTGTCAATGAAATGTTTCAGAATTGCACAATCTGATTTCTGCTACCAAAAGCAGAATGGCTGTTCCTGAGAAAAAGAAGGACATCAAATGATAGGCTCTCTTGGTAGAAAAAAGGAAGTGCAATGACCATTATTTAAATGTTAACACCTGATTCAAATTCTCTGTACTTTCAAGGATTACTTTTTAAAACTTTCTGGTTGACCTTCTCTAAAACAAACGTAAAAGCTGCACATTTTGGCCAAATGATTATTTCGTTGATTATTGTAATTTAACAAGAGTGTGAGGGTCCCGCTTTCCCTATGAGAAGTTGCTGCTTAGCCGAACGGAAACAAAAGTACTTTTTGCAAACTTTGAGTCGTTCAACCTTCTGTTTCGATCCGGGCCGATTCCAACTTCATAAAGCGGCTCTATATCTTTGTTATAAACACTAAACTATTCCAAGTAGAAGGAAACACCAAAAAAACGTCGAATGTCATGACTGTCTCACTATAAATTAAATGACTTGTTCCTATTTTACATTTTTTCTCAAATTCATTTGCCTATAAATAATTGGTCTTTTGATTTTGTGCAAACTATAGTAGTGTTTAAGAAAGCTCAGTTAACGAAGAGTATAGAACATTGTAGAAAAATGTGAGGTTCTATGAAATACCAAAAAAAGAGCAAAGCCTTGACAAAACTCCGAAAAAACTACGCTTTTTCACTGAAAGAACCTCAAAAATAACCATTTTAACAGTCAGCTGCAGGTTGTTTGTGATCAAAATGTCGCTCATTTCCTTGCCGATCTAAATCAATACCTTTTTAGTATAGTTTTATTATGTTATTTTTTTCTCAGGGTCCAAAACTTCCTGTAACTTCCAATGCAGCAGGAAAAATGGAAATTTGATAGTCGTAAAATTTTTGTCAATGAAATGTTTCAGAATTGCACAATCGGATTTCTGCTACCAAAAGCAGAATGGCTGTTCCTGAGAAAAAGAAGGACATCAAATGATAGGCTCTCTTGGTAGAAAAAAGGAAGTGCAATGACCATTATTTAAATGTTAACACCTGATTCAAATTCTCTGTACTTTCAAGGATTACTTTTTAAACTTTCTGTTCGACATTCTCTAAAACAAACGTAAAAGCTGCACATATTGGCCAAATGATTATTTCGTTGATTATTGTAATTTAACAAGAGTGTGAGGGTCCCGCTTTCCCTATGAGAAGTTGCTGCTTAGCCGAACGGAAACAAAAGTACTTTTTGCAAACTTTGAGTCGTTCAACGTTCTGTTTCGATCCGGGCTGATTCCAACTTCATAAAGCGGCTCTATATCTTTGTTATAAACACTAAACTATTCCAAGTAGAAGGAAACACCAAAAAAACGTCGAATGTCATGACTGTCTCACTATAAATTAAATGACTTGCTCCTATTTTACATTTTTTCTCAAATTCATTTGCCTATAAATATTTGGTCTTTTGATTTTGTGCAAACTATAGTAGTGTTTAAGAAAGCTCAGTTAACAAAGAGTATAGAACATTGTAGAAAAATGTGAGGTTCTATGAAATACCAAAAGAAAAAGAGCAAAGCTTTGACAAAACTCCGAAAAAACGTCAAAAAATAACCATTTTAACAGTCAGCTGCAGGTTGTTTGTTATCAAAATGTCGCTCATTTTCTTGGCGTTCCAAATCAATGCTTTTTTGGTGTATTTTGAAATTGTTATTTTGAAGAAAAACGACTCTGCGTAATCTGTACCAGAGGCAAAAATTCAAAAAAATTGTGACTGTTCAAAGTTCCCGACGTTAATAACTTTTTTTGTAGTTGGAGTTGAGGAGAGTGTAATAGTCCATTTTAAAGGTTATTTGCCGGTGGTTACTTTGATACAAAGTCGTTCTCGGCCATTTTGGGGGCGAAATTTTGCTTTTGTCTCGGGATGCTCTGATTTGGCTGATTTTGATGGAAATGGTCAAAAATCGGCCCTGCAAATCTTCAAGATAGTGGGTGTTTTGGGGTTAGACGTGAAAGCCCAGCTTGAGGGGAGTTCAGAACACCAAAAATTACTGAAATCGGTTCAGTGGTTGCCGAGATATTAACCTTTTTGTTCGTCATAACCTAGCCCCCCATCTACCATATGCCCAACTTTTTAGTTGTTCCGTATGACGACTTCTTTTTTGTACAATTACGTATAGTGAAATACATTGGGGCAACAAGGGCCTTCAGAAATTGTTGTTTTCAAATTCCGATCATTTATGAACGACTCGCATTAACACACTCAGATGAGAATGTGAAATTTTCGTACTGGTTGCGGCACAGTTCACCTGACATGCTCAGATGAGGTTAGCGTCGTCACGTGATTCTGACAGACGACAGTGCAGCTGCAGCACACCTTCCGGAAGGTGTTACAATGTGAGCATGTTATCAATTAGTTATAGAATTATTTAGAATTGTTAGTATTGGTAATTTACGGTCCGGCAATGTACACTCAGTTAACGATCGGCTCGAACACCTCGCCGGGCTGGAAGGTGCGAGGCTGGAACGTGCTCAGAGAGAGAAGCCCCCCCCCACGGCTCAGAGAGAGAACGGCTCAGAGAGTGAAGCCCCCCCACCAAACGGCGCAGAGAGAGAAGCCATACCCCCGGCGAAGCGGGCCTTCTCTCTCTCTCTATGAGCCGTTAACGGAAGGCGTTAACTTAATCTTTTTTACAGCAATTTGATATTTTTCAGATTGATTGTGATTAATAGACGAACCAGCAAGATAACTCCAAGAGACGAACCGGGAACCCACGAACAGTGAGCCAAGTTAATTCCGCGATGTAAGTTAATTCAGCATGGTTTATTCAGCACATTAGTCTGGTCATAGATTGCATGAAAGTCTGGACAATTGTCGCGGGTCTTTGACATAATTGCAGATTTGGATCTTTTCGGTTGGTGACCCCCCCAACTAGCAACCGCCAGGCGCACGTACCATAATTTGACATAATGATATACCATGTAATGACACGCTCTGCAAAGGGGGGGCATAACGTACTGGGGGGGGGGGTCATAAGGTACTGTGGGAGGGGGGCATAAACGTAAAAGATCACTACTAGATGTACAACAAGTACAGTGAGATAGTGAGCTAACTAACCATACTCTTGTCTCGCTAACTCAGCCCTCTCCTCGTTGGATACTGTTTTGGGCAGGGGCACCATCTGAGATGGCGTCTGGAACGGCACCTTATCTGAAAAACAAACAACTATGCAGGTTCCATCAGCAGAATGACTTCGTAAAAAGAATTCCATGGATAGGAAGACTGTATGAGTAGCAAAGAATATTTTAACTGCTAGTATTGAAAGCGAAAGCAGCTAACTCATTAATATTCGATACTATGACGAGAACTTATTCCTACCTAAATATATAACTAACTGTTAAATGTAAAAAGAGTATTAAGAAACAGTTCGGTTTAGAATTAATGAAGAGCATCTTATCTACAATTCTAATAATTGATGTACAGAATTCACGCAGAAATACAAGTGATCGGGGGGGGGGGGTGAAAAACGTACTGGGGGAAGCACAAACGGAAAATATCCTGATTTTCATATGGTGCATTTTGGCTCTGGGTACTATGCATCGAAAGACTGCTAAAATAAATGTCCTTCAGCGCAGATTTTTATGTAACGAGTCATTCATGTCCAGATTGTCAATCAATTGAGAGTGACTAGAAAAGTTCAGGAGTTCCTAATGTGACTGATTTAAATTTAATTACAAAAGTCTGGTCATAGGTCGCATGAAAGTCTGGACAATGGTCGCACTACGGTCTGATGAGATGGTAAAGTCGCACTATAGTCTGATCATAGGTCGCATGAAAGTCTGGACAATTGTCGCACTACGGTCTGATGAGATGGTAAAGGCGCACATTAGTCTGGTAATAGGTCGCATGAAAGTCCGGGCAATGGTCGCATTACGGGCTGATGAGATGGTAAAGTCGCACTATAGTCTGATCATAGGTCGCATGAAAGTCTGGACAATGGTCGCACTACGGTCTGATGAGATGGTAAAGTCGCACATTAATCTGGTCATAGGTCGCATGAAAGTCTGGACAATGGTCGCACTACGATCTGGTGAGATGGTAAAGTCGCACTATAATCTGATCATAGGTCGCATGAAAGTCTGGACAATGGTCGCACTACGGTCTGATAAGATGGTAAAGTCTCACATTAGTCTGGTCATAGGTCGCATGAAAGTCTGGACAATTTTCGCAGTACGGTCTGATGAGATGGTAAAGTCGCACATTAGTCTGGTCATAGGTCGCATGAAAGTCTGGACTATGGTCGCTCTACGGTCTGATGAGATGGTAAAGTCGCACTATAGTCTGATCATAGGTCGCATGGAAGTCTGGACAATGGTCGCACTACGGTCTGATGAGATGGTAAAGTCGCACATTAGTCTGGTCATAGTTTGCATGAAAGTCTGGACAATGGTCGCACTACGGTCTGATGAGATGGTAAAGTCGCACATTAGTCTGGTCATAGGTCGCATGAAAGTCTGAACAATGGTCGCACTACGGTCTGATGAAATGGTAAAGTCGCACTATAGTCTGATCATAGCTCGCATGAAAGTCGGGACAATGGTCGCACTACGGTCTGATGAGATGGTAAAGTGGCACATTAGTCTGGTCATAGGTCGCATGAAATTCTGGACAATTGTCGCACTACGGTCTGATGAGATGGTAAAGTCGTACTATAGTCTGATCACAGGTAGCATGAAATTCTGGACAATGGTCGCACTACGGTCTGATGAGATTGTAAAGTCGCAAATTAGTCTGGTCATAGGTCGCATGAAAGTCTGGACAATGGTCGCACTACGGTCTGATGAGATGGTAAACTCGCACATTAGTGTGGTCATAGGTCGCATGAAAGTCTGGACAATGGTCGCACTACGGTCTGATGAGATGATAAAGTCGCACTATAGTCTGATCATAGGTCGCATGAAAGTCTGGACAATGGTCGCACTACGTTCTGATGAGATGGTAAAGTCGCACATGAGTCTGGTCATAGGTCGCACGATGATCCGAAATGAGCACAAAGTCTGCGAAATGGTCTGAATCAAATCGGTCTAGGGTTGCGCACCTAAACCTGGGAATAATGTACAGAGAATGGTCTGGTCGACGGTCTGGTATAGGGTCTGTTCGGTCTGGCCCTTGGTCTGCACAATGTAGTAGTAGTAGTTGTAGTAGTAGTAGTAGTAGTAGTAGTAGTAGTAGTAGTAGTAGTAGTAGTAGTAGTAGTAGTAGTAGTAGTAGTAGTAGTAGTAGTAGTAGTAGTAGTAGTAGTAGTAGTAGTAATAGCAGTAGTAGCAGTAGTAGTAGTAGAAGTAGTAGTACATTGTGCAGAATGTAATAGTAGTAGTACACTACAGCACAAGGTAGTAGTAGTAATAGTATTTGTCGATTGTCCTGTTTTTTCTAGACCTGGCGTAGAATCAAAACGAAAATCAGCAAGACAGCTTGAGAAAGCTAACAATAATCCTGACGATGATATCGAAGTCCCAGATAATTTAGCATGCCTCTTTTTCTTCGAAGTTGACACTAAGTGGTCAAAAGTAAGAATAAATGGCAAGCGATGGCCTGATGGAATGAAAACTTCTGAAAAATTGTCGCTGTCTGAGGGTGACTTTTTTAAAATAAAATATGGGCCAAAGTACGATACCATTCATGAAGGGGAATTTCTCCTTCAAGGAGATGAAAATGCAATTGGTAAAACGGTTCGTGAAATTTGTAAGAGAAGAGACAATGGCCTGAATGTAAGCCAACTGGACGCACATAAAATTTTTGAAGAAATGGTGACTTCAAAACAGCTGAAAGCGATTGACAATGATCATGTGCCTCTTACTCTTGAGGAGCGGCAAAAAAGTCCCAAAATTGCAAAAAGAAGTTGCAATATTTGACCACGATGAAGTTCCTGATGATCCGCAGATTGAATGTGAACTTTTCAACGATTTTCTTAATTATACCAAAAACAAATTAGAAGCTCCTGGCACATCGAGTCAGAAACCTACTGCGCCTTCTACTTCGAGCGATGGAGATGTGAGTTTCTTATAATTTATTTTTGATGCACTATTATTAGTAGCCAGGTGGCTCTGAATGAAACTACTTTAATTTTCTTTGTTGAGACGTTTTTTTGCCAGGATTTTTTCAAAGTTTGAGAAATAATTTACTTCTAACAGCAAAAAGTACTGTTTTCTTAAGGGCGTTGACTGGGCACAGTTCAAGCATTTAATGGAAAAGATTGCTGCAAGATTGGACGCCAGTAACGAAGTTTTGTCTCAGTACATGACTTTCGCAAAGAAGGCAATGGATGAAATAAACCGATTACATCAAAATAAACAGCCCAATGTAGACGTTCCGGGAGAAGAACTGGAGAATGATGACCGAGAAATATAAACTTTCATGTACAATGGAACTAATTTGCTTGCGCTTGGTGGGGCGACATTTAGAGAGAAGGCACTGAACATTGCGAACCATCTTTGGAACGAAGATGAAAGGATCAAGTTTTGTATTGAACCAAAAAAACTTTGACCAAGGGTTGAGGAAAAGCCGACAAAGAGCGAAGCGATGTGATGAGAGAAGTAATGAAACTTGCTATGATGCAGGAATTTTCCGAAGAAGGTTATCGTTCAATACTCAAGAATGTTAACGAACAAGGTGTTGATATGGGACTCAGAAAAAGAAAATCGTTGCAAAGAGAAAACGAAGCCCCGAATGAAGTGCCCAATGCAAATTCTGCCTAAATATTTCTAGGCTCTCGAAAGACCGTCCAAAGTTCTCAATGATTATTTAATATAAGGCGCTCTTGTGGGACGCCTAACAACATAAGTTGTTCTTGCCGCTACGATTTTGAAAGCTGTTTTTGCAGCGCTATTTATTCAGATTAATTTTTTTTGTTCATTTGAAATACTTAATGGGATGCAAAGTCCACTGATGTCAATTTTAACTACCTGAAAATGCAGGAAAAACTAAGGCCCTCTTGTGGGACGTCTTAGATGTAGTGTTGTTTGTTCTCCTATGATATTTCAGTGTTTATCGTTACACATAATCAGATCAGTTTTTATCAACTGATTTCCTATTTTGTTTCTTGGCTCAGATTGTGCCTGATTTGTTGACTTCCATTTGTTTTTCCTCTGATGTTTGTGTTTATTGTCATACATTATCGGATCATTCTATATCAATTGATTTCTGTTTTCTACTAATTTCTGCGCTATGTAGCAATCTGATTGCACCAATCCTTAATGTCTTTCAAACAGCAAAATCTTCAGATTAATTTTTTGACGAGCGTTGAAAGATTTTTTTAATTGTGAGTGCCAGTCGTATCATAAGAATCAGGAAATATTTTTAGAGCGAAGTTTTTTTTAGATAATGGAAAAACAAACTATTCTTGTTATTGAGGAAATGAAGCGCAGATCTGACGTATTTCATAGTCAGGTAATTCTCTAACCCTAGTTTTGCTAAATTGTTTTTGCTAAATTGTTTTTGCTAAATTTTTTTTGATTTTGAATTTTAAGCCAATTGCAAAGTGCGCAAGAGAGAAAGATGAAAGTCGAGATTGCATTGAGGCCCTGCAAAACGTAGAAGAGGCTCTAAGACGGAGCAATAAGCTCGAGGTCGACGCTCGGAATCAGATGCTGGCTATTTCAAAAGTTCTGAGACAAATAGTGAGTTGAACAAAAAGGAAATTTTTCTCAATGAGCTATTTTCTTTTTTGTAACTTTGGTGCTTCCTGTTTGTTTTTTATAGAACACAAAAGAGGTTGAAAAAAGGAGAAAACAAGCTATAGGGAAGTTAATGTACAAAGGGGAAGATCTCCTTGTTTTTGATGGCGCCAGGGACGACTACGCTGGTTTTGGGCGTTTTCTCAATCGCTGCATTTTGTCACGCGAAGAAAGAAAAAGAACTTGTTGGTTCGCACAACGGACTACAGTAGAGGGCAGAGTCACTGCTTCCGAGGAGGACGAAAAATTTTTCCGAGGTTCTATTGCTTTTGCTCTATGAAATTTATGGGTCTTCCATAATAGACTTTTCAGTAGAAGCGTTGTTAACTGCTTAGGTATTTAAAAGTTGCCGCTTTTCGGCAAATAGATGAGTGAAAATGGGCAAGCTTTCATGTTCTCTAGTTTTGTTTCATTGTTTTGCTTTAGAAGCGGTAAGGAGATTCTGTGGAGATAGTCTCTACGTTCTCCGGCGAGTGAAAGATGCGGCCAATGCACTTGGTGTTCGTGAACGCGCGGAAGATACAGATCAAAATAGCTGAGAATGAAAAACGAGCAGTTATTTTTAGACTGGTTAAGAGGTTTATCTGTGCTCTGAAAGGGACACAGATTTCAATAATGAAAACTTTTCAGGCTTTGCTTAAGCAATTTCTACTGCAGTTTTTTCAGAAGTTTGTCAATGTCTAGTTTTGGAGTATGGATGTTTGTAATTAGAAATGATATTTGACCTTAAACGTAGTCTTGCAGCAAACGAAAATACCAGAATGTACTTGATTTAATAATCCTGGTTGTTAAGCATAATTGATTTCCAGATGAAGATGTCTGAAAATCTGATGTTCTACTACACTTCGAGTGCAAAAAACTTCGCTAAGGCAAATGTCACTTGGAAAGAGTTAGCAGAAATTGATAGCAGGCTTACGACTAAATGGATCGATGAAGGTTGTGTTCGCTCACACAAGTTGGCTGAAGTTGGTACAAATGTTAATGTTAAGGCAGACGTGGTACTTCTTCATGATTTCTTTGATGGCGAGTATGGTAAAAGCAAAGAATCGGTAGAGTATAAAACTGTAAGTTACTTACCGTCTCAGAGTTATCAACAATTCGGTCTGTTCGCGAAAACCGAGTTCCCCAAAGGTAGCGTAATAATTGGTGTAATAGGGTTGCTTGCAGACATTAATGACGTCGAAATTGTCCCTGGTGTAAACGACGTTTCAATTCTTTGCTCTCAAAACAAAGATCTGCAGTAGATCATGCTCGGCCCAATATTATTCGTAAACGCCGCATGTAAGGCTAACGTCGAATATAGGCAGAAGGGTAAGTTAGTGTTTTGCGTCGCGTTGAGAGAGATTAAGGTAGGTGAGGAACTGACGTCTTTTACTTTAGGCATTATTTTGGCAGATTCAAAGAAAATTGTCTCTGCCCTCACAAAACTCTCCACGGTGATCTTTGTCCACGTGATCCGGAGCCAGCGAGAAAGCGCAAAAAATTAAGTGGTAGCGTTCATGCTTTAACACCTCAAGGCGACGTCATTTCTGATTTTTTACCAGTTCAAACACCTATTCGCAAGATCTTTCTTGAGAAATTCCCACCGAGGCGTGCTCTGTATAATACACCTGATAATCCACGCGAGAGCGATTCTGAAGAGTTTTTGTCATATGAATCATTTTTTGCTGATGTAGAGAGTATTTCTGGACCCGTTAAAAAATCCTTTACGCCAAAGACAAGTTTTGATTGTTTTGAGGACGATGAAAACCTTTCAGAATCGTCGGCAGATGGGATTGAAGTTTTAAATGATAACAAAGTTGTGTGCTCGACGCCGATTAGACTTGATGTTTTTGAGGATAGCTTAGTCCAAGATGCCCAATTTGATGCAAATGATTTCAGTAATTTTCATTTTCAAGAGGAAGGCTTGCCGCTGTTTGATGGCGCTCATTCGTCCACCGAGAATTTTATGAGTGCGTTTGAGACCATCGCAGACAAACATAAAATGTCAAAATTAGCTCGATTGGACATTCTTAAACTTTTTGCATGAATTTTGCCTGTCCCAAATAATCTGTTCGAAAAACTTTCAATTCCACATTTACCAACCGTGAGTAAAACTGAATACGAAAACGCTAGCTTTTGTTGCGTCGACATAAAAACCCAAATTGAAAAAATTTTGTTGAAAAATGTAGACTTGGTTCTCAGATCCTGGTGCAGTGAATGCTCTTGGGAAACAAAGTGGGACTCGTTTTTTGTGCAAGAGGTTCAACTTGTTTTGAACATCGATGGTGCTTCTGTTTTCAAATGCTCTAAGTATTCGGTATGGCCTATATGGGGTCAAATTTTCAATCTCCCCCCAGTTTTCAGAGGTGCTTTCAATAACTTGGCCCTATTAGCTCTTTGGCATGGAAAAGCAAAACCTGATTTTGGGAAATTTTTACCAGTTTTAGTTTTTGAGCTAGAGTCTCTGATTGATGCACGATTGGTTATTGAAGGTTTAGGCCTCTTGAAGTTCCGTGTGCGGGCAATAGTTGCAGACATGCCAGCGACTGCTAGTATACTTTGCATGGTCCAGTTCAATGGATACTCGTCTTGTCCGCACTGTTTTATTAAGGGTTTTTCACAAAATCGTCGCATGTTTTTTCCTGTTAAAAAGGCTTTTAAACTACGCGAATCAAGTGATTTCCAGGCATGTGGTTATGTTGCGGACGTTTCTAAGACAATTACATGCGGCATTGAGTCCTCAACTCCTCTGAATAAGATTATGAGTTTTCCATGGGATTGTCCAATTTATCCTATGCATCAAGTTTTTCTCGGAACAGGCAAAATTTTATCGAAATTGATTACATCGCTGGCAAAAGGGTCACTTTTTCAGACAGCCGAAAAATTTTTAAGACTTGTGAAAATTCCTTTTGACATTAAACACAGGATCAAATCTCTTTCGGAAATGAGCTTCTGGAAAGCGTATGATTTCAAATTGTTCTTTTTTCACATTGGGCCATTAGTTTTTCAAAAAATACCAATAGAAAGATCTTTTTTTACAAGTTTTTGTTTACTTGCAGTAGCTGTGCGTTTGTTATCAAACTTAAAAGTTGATGAGGTGGATATTTATGCAGCCGAATGCTTGATTAAAACTTTTTTTGAAAATTTTGTTGATTTATACGGTGCTGACTCTCAATCATTCAATTTTCACACGATGAGACATCTATGCGAGCAAGTAAGAAGAATTGGACCTCTTCGGCTTTTTTCTGCTTTCCGTTTTGAATCTGCAAACCATGGTCTGCTAAGTGCAGTACAGGGCACAAATAAAAAGCAGGAGTCCATTGTTGAACAATTTATCAAACACCAAACTGCTGTTTCCAAGGCGCCGATGATTAGCAGAGAAAATTGTTTGAAAGGCTTAACCGTTGTCGATGACAAAGTAAAAACATTTTGCCAAGAGAAAAACGTCGATTTCTTTTTTTCTCGCTTCAAAAATTTTTCAGGACAGTGCTTCGCTTCTATTTCTTATTCTAGAATTGGAAACAATCTTGGTGATTGTCTTTTTCAACTCAGTGACGGACGTTTTTTCCGTGTAGAAACGTACTTTTCTTGCAATGAAGAATCTTTTGCAGTAGGAAGAGCTGCTAAAATTGTTATTGAGGTTAATATACTAAAATCTGAAAAATCGAATGGCTTTTTTTTGAACTATTTGGTCTGGAATCGCTTGAAATTATTTGCACTTCCAATATTATGTTCAAAACCGTTGTTTTAGTCCAAAATTCTACACTTTTAGTCAGTGTTTTAAAAGAAGGCTTCGATCATAATTAATCTATGTTTTTTGTCCCGCTAGCGATTTTAAAGTTCTTGTTTTACCTGCTCAAACAAAATGTCTATAAGCTAAAAAAAATTAGGTTAAATAGGTTAAAATTTGTTAAGCTAAAAAAATTTTATGTTTTAAGTTTTTAAGTTTGTCGAGCAAAAATTGGTTTTAAATAAAAATTAATGGCGGCTGCGCTGACAGGGCCAGCCTGCATAGTATAAAGGTCGTTATATGTCGTTGAAGGTCGTATAAAGGTCGTTAAAGGTCGTTGAAGGTCGTATAAAGGTCGTTAAGCTGTTCAAGCACTACTCTTTAAATTGTTTTTGGTTTAGGAACAGATACGTTGTCGTTGGGGATAGCGACTTAGTACGGATAGGGCATGATCTACAGCAAGAGAAGTTGCTTCGCAAGTATGATGTGGTTACCAGATGTAGACCGGGACTTAGAGCAAAGCATCTGGATTCTGAGGATCTCAAGTTCTGTGAAAAGTTCACGCATTGTATAATTATGCTGGACAATAATGACATCAGTCGTCACCCATCCAAGCACTGGATATCACTTGAGCCTCCTTTGAAAACTGCTGCACGACTTGTCGGCTTTGCTTTGTGTTTCAAGAGCAAAAACGTTAAAGTAAAAGTGGTAGGGTTGTTTGCGCGACCCGACGTGAACTATAGCTTGGTTCAGGCTACAAACAATTACTTAAGCTCATATATGCTATACGACTACGTGGGACCAAGAAAGGTTCATCTGAGCCATTTCATTAGGCTAGCAGCCCCTACGGATTTGGCGCATTTCAATGAGGACGGCAAAAAAAGAGTGCTCGCTCTGGTGTTGCGAATAATCAGCAGCTGTTTCTGAACCAAACTGAGAATTAAAACTTGTTGCGATGTATGAACTTATTGCGCTGTTATCGTTGTTGTTTAAAACTTGTTGTTGTTTAAGAGACAACTATTTTTGTTTGAGCTCTATATTTATTCAAGACTTTCCCCTTTTGTAATGTTTTGTTGGCCTGGTTCTAAAGAGCAGGTTATAACACAAATTCAATACGTCTGCTTCAACTTTTGTCATCTGAACAAGTAATAAACTAAGACCTCATAAATAATTAGTCTTCTTAAAAATTAGGATTGGTCGCGATGAAAAAATTGAGCTGCGCTGTCAGGGCCAGTTCATAAGAGCCTCTGTCTCTCGTGTCTGGGACACACCGTGTCTCTTTTTTGGCTTCTGTTTTTTGCTTTATTTGAGGTTTTTGCCTTTTCGTTTTTGTTTGTTACGCTTTGAGTCTTCCGCCTTGTTGCATTTTTGTGGGGTGTTTGATTGGCACACTTAATGTCCCGTTTTTGCGCGGTCTGCCGTAACTTTTTGCTTACTCGTTTTTTTGCTTTGCCCGGCCTTGTCCTGATGAACAAATCGGTTTAGGTGTTGCTTTGGCCGCTAAAGACTTGTTGTAGCGCTTTTTGTCGTGTTATCCAATTTCTCCTGCCCTCCTGGGTTTAGCGATGTGGCGACCCGTTTCCCTCTTTTTCGACTTTTCTCTTTTTGTTCCTTTCCCTTTGCTTTTTTGTCCTTTCGCGTTTTTTGTTGTGTGATGAAGAGGCACACTTAGTGTCCAATTGTTTTCGCGGTCTGCCATAAATTTTGGCTTAGTCGATTTTTGCTTTCCTGGCTTTGTTCTGATGTACAAATAGGATTTAGGTGTTGCTTTAGCCTTGCTGCTGCGCCTTGGGTCGTTTGATCTTATTTCTACTCCCCTCCTGGGTTTAGCGATGTGGGTACTCATTTTTCTGTTTTTTGCTTTTCCTCTGTTGGTTGCGCTTCGTTTTTTTGTCCTTTCGCGTTTTTTGTTGTGTGATGAAGAGGCACACTTAGTGTCCAATTGTTTTCGCGGTCTGCCATAAGTTTTGGCTTAGTCGATTTTTGCTTTCCCGGCTTTGTTCTGATGTACAAATAGGATTTAGGTGTTGCTTTAACCTTGCTGCTGCGCCTTGGGTCGTTTGATCGTATTTCTACTCCCCTCCTGGGTTTAGCGATGTGGGTACTCATTTTTCTGTTTTTTGCTTTTCCTCTGTTGGTTGCGCTTCGTTTTTTTGTCCGTTTGCGTTTTTTGTGGCGTGTTGAAGAGGGACACTTAGTGTCCAGTTTTCGCGCGGTCTGCCATAATTTTTTGCTGTTGTTTTTTGCTTTCCCGGCTTTCTGCCTATGTACAAATAGGATTTAGGTGTTGTTTTGGCCGCTCTAGCCTTGCTGTCGCGCCTTGGGTCGTTTGATCCAATTTCTCTTCGCCTCCTTGATTTAGCAGTGTGGCGATTCATTATTCTTTTTTTGTCTTTCCTTTTTGGTTGGTTGCGCTTTGATTTTTGTCCTTTCGCTTTTTTGATGTGTTGAACAAAGAGGCACCTTTAGTTTCCAATTTTTTGCGTGGTCTGCCATAAATTTTTTCTTTGTCGTTTTTGTATTTTCTCGGCTTTGTGCTGATGTAGAAATAGGATTTAGATGTTGCTATGGCCGCTTGTTCCTTGCTGTTGCACTCGGGGTCGTTTGATCCAATATCCCCTCCCCTCTTATTTTTAGCGGTGCGGCAAATTGTTTTTCATTTTTGCCTTTGATTCGCTTTGGTTTTCCTACCCTGTCCATTTTTTTGCTGAGCTTCCAGTTTTTCTCCATCGCGTTTTTTGTGTTGTCAATTTTTTTTCGCGGTTGGCTCGTAAGTTGCTTTTCTGCCTTTTCAGCCCTGCGCGTGGTTTTGCCTGTTATTTTTAGTAAGATATGACAACAGCAGGTGGATCTGAGGAGGGTTGAGGACATGTGTGAGTTCCTTCAAAAGGTGGGTTTTCTATGCTTGCTTTCTGGGCACGTCGTGCCTTGTCTGGGACACACCGCGTCTCTTTTTTAGACTTTTGCGCTTCGCTTTTTCTGCCGTCGCGATTTTTTGTGGGGTGTTGAAGAGGCACATCTAGTGTCTAGTATTTTGCGCGGTTTGCTCGTAAATTTTGACCTCCTCGGCCTTTGCTTTGCCTCGGTTTGTGCTCAAGCACAAAAACTTTAGGTGTTACTTTGCTTTGTCCACTTGGACGGCTCAAGTGGACAAAGCAAAGCAACACCTAATTTTTTGTAGCGCTTTGGGTTGTTTGACCCAATTTACCCTCTCCCCTTAGGTTTTG
The DNA here is from genome assembly GCF_964194025.1 of Convolutriloba macropyga. Classification (NCBI taxonomy): domain Eukaryota; kingdom Metazoa; phylum Xenacoelomorpha; order Acoela; family Convolutidae; genus Convolutriloba; species Convolutriloba macropyga. The sequence continues at coordinate 4,601,987 of NC_134482.1, read as the reverse complement.
CGTTGTAAAGACGTTTTTTTTTGCCGTTACGTTTTCGTTGCGCTTCTTTTTTTCCTCCGTTGTTTTTTGTCCGTTGCGCTTCGATCTTTTTTGCGCTGTCGCTTTTTTGGGGGTGTTGAAAGGGCACACTTAGTGTCCAGTATTTTGCACGGTATATTCGTAAGTTTTGGTTCTTGCTTTGCCGGGCTTTGTGCTGATGCACAAAAACATTAGGTGTTGCTTTGTTTTGTCCACTTGGAAGGCTCAAGTGGACAAAGCAAAGCAACACCTAAATTTTTGGAGCGCTTTGGGTTGTCTGACCCAATTTACCCTCTCCCCTTAGGTTTTGCCTTTTGGCGACGGTGTTTTTTGCCGTTTCGTTTTCGTTGCGCTTCTTTTTTTCCTCCGTTTTTTCTTGTTCGTTGCGCTTTGATTTTTTTTGCGCTTTCGCTTTTTTTAGGGGTGTTGAAAGGGCACACTTAGTGTCCAGTATTTTGCATGGTCTATTCGTAAGTTTCGGCTCTTGCTTTGACGGGCCTTGTGCTGATGCACAATTAGGATCTAGGTGTTGCTTTCCTTTGGCCGCTTGAGCCTTTTTGTTGCGCTTGGGGTCGGTTGACCCAATTCCCCCACCCCCTTAGGTTTTTGCGTGCTTTGGCTCCGTTGTTTTTGCGACGCGCTCGTCTTCGCTTTTCTTGTGCTCAGCTTCCACTATTGTTTAGTAGAAGATGAAACACCAGGAAGAGGTGGTGGAGTGGCAGCTGGGGAGGATGGTGCGCCAGCGGTACGTCTGCGTCTTCGAGGTGAGTTTTCCGCTCGCGTTTTTCGGGCACGTCGTGCCCTTTTTCTGACTTTTTTCTCTGGGACACACCGTGTCCCGCTCCTGTTTTTGTGCTTTTCTTAGTGTGCTGTTTTTTTCTGTGCTGCGATGTGTTTTTCACAGGTTTTTTGCCCGGTCGCCTTTTTATGGGGGGGG
>NC_134482.1:4461032-4598532 GCF_964194025.1 Convolutriloba macropyga | reverse complement strand
TTGTAAGAACTTGCAAGTTTCTGGAAGAAAAACTTGCAAGGGGATGCATCGCCTTGTAAGTTTCTGCCAGAAACTTGCAAGTTCTTACAAGATAACCATTCGGACTCGACCCGGGTAGTTTCTAAATGATGTCTATTGCTATCAATAGTATAATTAGTTACATATTTACTTTTACCTTCATATATAGCATTAGTATAATCTTCCAAAATAAAAATGAAACAAAAAAAAATCAAAAAATCAAAGCAAAATTTACATTTTCACTCTTTAAGAGCGATTCACTCTTTTCGGGGTGATTCCTGAGTAGGGAGATCGCTCTTTTTTACTCTTAAAGAGTGATTACCTCATTTTTTAAAATTTTTTTATATTTTTTATTTCAAATTATCTATACTCTTCAATAAATTTATATTTTCTTTTACTTTTTCTATATTTATTCCATTATTTATAAGAAATGATACAAAATTAAAATATTTACATGGACAACTATCAGTGAAACTGCTTCGCAGATCCTCAGTTTGGCTAATAACTAAAGGACTTACAGTCTTGCTTTGCCAATTAGGATTAATTGTTTTCTCACCCAGATTTCTACTAAATCCTCTAGTTAATTCTACATCTGGATGTTGTTTCTTTACATGAGCCCGTATTCCATCATATCTCACAACGGAAGTGCAATATGGACAATTATCTTTAGCTGAAGTACAACTTCTACATGTATACTTGCTCTCATCAAAATCAGTTAGTGGTTTTACATAATTACATTTATTGCAACTTCTAATTAAGACTTCTGGGCTAAGGTTAGGGTTGAGGTTTGGGGTCAGGGTTGGGGTTAGGGTTAAGGTTAGGGTTAATGTTAGGGTTAAGGTTAAGGTTAGGGTTAGGGTTAGGATCTGAGTTAGAGTTAGAGACATAAATAAAACTAGAACCAGAACCAGAACCAGAACCAGAACCAGAACCAGAACTAGAACCAGAACTAGAGCTAGAGCTAGAGCTAGAACTAGAGCTAGAACTAAAACTAGAGCTAGAACTAGATTCATTTTTTAAAGAACAACCCCATGGAGAAAAATCCTTAGCACAAGTACCACTTAATATTATATTACCACACATACATTGATCAGTTTTATCTTTATGACATGATTCATAATGATATTTTAAAACAGCAATGTTTCCATTTTTATAGTTACACTCTAAACATTGTAAAAGCATTTCTAATAGATAAAATTATAATATTAGCTATGGTGTAGAATCGGTGTAACCCCTTCGCGGATACTATTTAGCCATGATTTCAATTAAATCTTTAGTATTATCTTTAGATGTGATACACTCTGTTAAATATTTATTTCCTAAAGTATTGAGTGTATTAGTTTTACATCTCTTATCTAAAATCAAATCAGGGTCTAATTCTTTTTTATCTCTAACGAAATTTGTAATCTCTTCTCTAAATTTTTCATTATTTCCATATAGTCTGGTTAAAAATTTTCCCTCCTTTCTATTCAAAATTCCCATCTCTTCATTGACCAAGTCACAGTTACACTGATCAGTGAAACTGCTTCGCAGATTTATATATTCCTCTTGTATCAGGGAACCTGCTTCGCAGATTGTATTTCGTGAATTCGCAAAGCTACTTCGTGGATCATTATTGGTGTAACCACTTCGTGGATCGGACTTTGTCCGTGTTTTCCGCCCAACTCTTCTCCATATCCAACATTAACTAATGTATTTATTCTACTCAACATTTTGCTTGCTCCCATTGTTACACTCCCAGCTTTTCTTGATATTTTATTAGGATAAATATAACTAAATATAATTAAACTTGAGCCTATAATTCCACCAATAGTTGATAAACTTTTTATACCCTTTCCCATAATCATTTCTTAAGTTAGAACATCATTCTGTATTTTAATATTATTTAAAGTAAGAAGTTTATTAGAATAAAACTGATAATTATCATTATTAATAACTTTTCTATCTTTTGCATTAACCATTAGTGGTTTCATATATGCTATGAGTTTATTTATATCTTCTCTTTCTAAATCATCTTTTAAACTAAGAGCTTTTAAATCAAGGAAACCAACTCTTGAATCATATATCATTGTTCTATTACTATTAATAATTAAAAAGTATTTTCCTTTTTCTTATATTTAATTATACCATAACGAAGTTCATCTGTACGACTATAATGGTTACTATTTAACTCATTAATTATTTTTTTGAAGTCATGTTCACATTTATATATCTCATTAAAATTTTTAAATAGATCAGGTCCATTATAAGTTGTTAAATGAATAGAATCACAAATCATTCTTGCTGTATTAATTATTTGAGCTGGTTTATGACACATTACAATCATTTGAATATTATAATGTCTACCATCAGTAAAATAATATCTATATCCTTATTTAACTTATCACCCATATCATCAAGTACTATTACACAATTTTGAAATTTATCCATATTATTTTTTGTGATCATACTTATATCACATTTTTTAAACCCAGTATAAAACATAATAGACTCAGGATCTATCCAGTCTCTGGCATCTTTACACACTATAACTATAGGTCTTTGACCCTCGGCGAAGCAGGTTCCCTGATGCTCCACCATATTTTAGCTTGGTCTTGGTTTTGGCCTTGGTTTTGGTCCCGGTTTTGGTCTTGATCTTGATCTTGATCTTAGTTTTGGACTGAGTATAACTTTAGGTATTTTCTAATAAAATATGTTTTACCTGTTCCAGTTCCACCATAAACAATAGTATGTAATGGTGACTTTTCATATTCAAATCTAACTAGACTCCTATTCATAAATCCACCAAAGTTTTCTTCTAGTTTTGTGTATTTACTCGGTATTGAATCATATATTATATATATAATTCCAATTATAATAATAAGAAAAAAAAGTATACCGCCTTTATCCATTTTTATATAATAATTTTATTATATTAAAATGCTCACCCCAACTTTTGAGGAATTCAATAATAAATTTAATATTGATAATAATGCTATCAGTGATATCAGAATAAAAGATATAGGTAAAGATATAAGTCTAACACCAATTGAAATTGTAATGAGAGATGAGACTCCAGATAGTATCCGTGAGACGGCTTCACCCATCCGTGAACCTAACGTCAACATTATTGTAAATCTACATCCAACTGAAGGTACACATTGGGTTTTAGTTATAAGAAGAAAAGATGGTCCTGTGTATTACTTTGATAGTTTTGGTGTAGAAACCCCACCATTATTCCTAGAATAATATGTTGATGTAGGCTGGAGAGAATACAGCAATATGATGAATCTTATTGTGGGGCTTATTGTTTATATATGATCTATCTTATTGATAGAGGATTTAGAATTAAACGTGCTTTGAATATTCTAGTTAATCAATGTAAATATCCAGGAATATATAATGAGTGTTTTTGTTTAAGTTGTAATGTTAATGTTAATGATAATGATAATGTTAATGTTAATGATAATGTTAATGTTAATGATAATGATAATGTCATTGATAATGATAATGATAATGATAAGTATAATGTTAAAGATCTACGAAGTAGCTTTGCTAATAATGTTAATGATAATGAAAATGACATTGATAATGATAATGTTAGTGATCTACGAAGTAGCTTTGCTAATAATGATAACGATAATGATAATGACATTGATAATGATAATGATATTGTTAATGATAATGTTAATGATAGAGATAATTTTATATATCAGGGAACCCGCTTGGCTAGCCACGAGCAAAGCTCGTTTGCAGATCTATTTGGTGAAAAACGTGGCAAAGCATGGACGAAGTCCTATCAAAAGGTTAAACCTATTAACAATGGTGAAACATGGACGAAGTCCCATAGTCCTACTAACATTATCTCTATCAGGGAACCTGCTTCGCAGATAAATATAAATGAAGATATACAATCTTGGCTAAATGATGATGATATAATTACTGAAGCCACATTCCCAGATAACTTTAGATGTATAATATCTGGTCCTAGTGAATGTGGTAAGACATTCTTATTAAAAAAACTAATTCTAGCTAGTATATATTTTGATAAGCTATACATCATTGGACCTACTGGTGATCAATATCAGGGAATCTGCGGAGCAGACAACGGATTAGAAAAAATAAACCCAAAAGCAATTATAGAATTTATTAAAGATATAAAAGATTTACCATCTCCTGATAAACTACCCAAAGACTTAAAGAAACTAATGATATTCGATTATGTTAGAGCCAAAGAACCAGTTATTAATGAATACTTATGTAGAGGTAGACATAATAACTGTAATATGATATATCTTAATCGAAACCTGTTCTCTCTGGATAGGCAGAGTGTTAGAGAGAACTGTAATCTATTTATTTTATTTGAACAGAGAGGTAAAGTCCTAGCATCGATATATCAAGATTTCTATAATAATGTTGAACTTAGTTATGTTGATTTTGCTAATATATGTATTAAAGTTTGGAAAGAGCCTTATAATTATATTGTCATTGATATAACTAAAAAAATTTTAATGGTAAACTAAAATTAATTGGGATCGGAGAGTTTTGTCGTTTAGTTTAAGTTTAAGTTTATATCTACACCAGATCAAAGAAGTTGCTGTGTTAACACAGATGGACCTTTGGTCAGCTGACTACGTCAGATCAACGAAGTTGTTGCTGGTTACACCTGATAAAAAGTAAAACTCAATACATCACCATTAAAGTCTATAGATCTTCCATGCTCATCTTTAATATGAAATTCAATATATTCTATTCTATCTTTAGTTACATTTTGATACAAGATAATAGTTGGTATAATATTTTTCAGATAGCCTGGTGGTTCAGTTAGATTAAAGGTATATAGTATGTCTGTACCTTTACCATTATCTATAGCTCCAGATATAATATTGCAATGAATGTTAATATTATTGAAAACCATAATATCGACAATTTTCTGAGATGTGTATGTATCCGCTCTATATAATACTTTCCTAAATCCTAGTAATGATCCTACTGAGTTTTCTACATCAAAGCTAAGTACTCCTTGTTTTATTTCCATTTTACATTTCATTGTATTTTTATCTACTTCTATTATAACATTACCTTCAGTTTCTTCTTTTATTATTTCTGCTATTTCAGATAATTCATATGCACTGGATGTTATAAAATATAATTTTGTATCAGAGAAAAATTGTCGATCTAAAGAATTGAACCTAAATTTATTATTGTTCCCATTTACATTAAACACCGAGTTATATACAGATAATCTAATTAATCCCAATTTTGATGTATTAAGTATAGGTTCACTAAAGTTAAACTTTTCTGTTGGTTTTATCATTCTAAAGTTAAGTGTATGCTCTTCTTTAGTTTTAGTTAAAGCTTCATGTAATTTTGCAGCTCTCTTAATATTAAACTATCGGAGAAGCCGCTTCGTGGATCAGTCATTTTTTATCTAATAAAAATGGATTTTAATTTCGATACAACTTATGGTTATAATAATGATATACATAAAAGGAAGATTATAAAATGCAAACCAAATGATCTGGCAACAATGAATACGGTTAATACCAATATTAATATCATACTCAATAGAGAAGAGAATTACTTAGGTTTGCGTGATTCCTATCTAGAGATAGAGTTTGTTGTATCAGATGATGCTGGTGGTGTATTTGCTAATGATGCTAATATCAGATTTGTTAGTTATGGTATGATGGCATTGTTTAGTTCAATTAAGCTTGAAACTAGTGGTGGTAGGACTATTGAATATTTAGATCCTTGTCATCCTAATCTATTGATGTATAAGTTATTGACTAGTACTGATGATGAATATGAGAGTGGTTTTGTTAAAAATCAAGGCAATAGAGATAGTCAACTTAAAGGTGACCATATTGCTGCACAACGAGGTCATATGTATATGGTGATTAAGATGAGTGATCTATTTGGTTTCGTAAATGATTTAGAAAAGATTATATATGGTTTAGGATTTAAACTAATAATAAAAAGGAATAATGATAGAGCTTTATTTAGAGTTAATGCTAATCCTGGTGCAGTTGCTAATGATGGTAATAAAGAAATTAGAGATACATTGTGGTGTGTATCTAGTATTGATCCTATTAATAATAATAGAATTATTGTGCAAAAGGGTTTAAGTAAAAAGAATAATGTAGACTTTAGCTAATATGAAAGAAAGACATTTTACAAGAATGTACCCAATGCTACTAACTTCTTGTTTGATCTTGGTATCGAAAGTGGTATGGAAAGACCACAATATATAATAGTTGGTTTTGAAAATAATAATGTTAATGAACAAACTCATGATGCAAGTACATTTGATGTAATGAATGTTACTGAATGTTATTGTAAGATTGGTAGTGAGTTTTATCCTGAGGATAGAATGAATATTAATTATGGAATCAATAATTATAATGAGGTTTTTAAAGAGATTGTTAGCTTTAATAAAGATTATAATGGGCTACCACATAATATAAAACCATATATAAGTCATAGAACATTCAAGAGTAGTTATGGAATATATGTATTCGATACTAGATATCAAAGGGATCATATAGGTCCACAACCAATACAACTTAATTTTAAATTTCGTGCTGCAGTTGCAGATGTTTTATAGTTCATGCATTAGTATTAACTAGAAAAGTTATTAGTGTGAATTGTGTTGGTAATAAGATGGTTGATATAATCTCATAGACATAGTTTTAGTTATAATTAAGTCATAGTTATAATTGTAACTATCTGCGAAGCAGTTCCTGACAGTTCTTGTCATTATTTCCTACTAGTCTTAACAAAACCGTTAGCATAAATAATATCTAATTTCTGTTTATTCTCTAAAGATAGAGCCTTAGCTTCAAGCTTAATCTTAACCTTGGGCTTGGGCTTGGGCTTAGGCTTAGGCTTAGGCTTAATAACAACAAAGGGATTATACTTTTTAACTTCCATTATTTTTTATATATAGAAATGAGTCTTTTAAATAAGTTCAAAACTAATTCATATTGTGTTGGAGGTAGACATTATAGTGGTACTAATAACATAAGAGGTTTTATTACTTCAAAAGGTACTAAAATGTTAAAGGGTAATTGTGTTAAGTGTACGAGAAATAAGTCAATGACTGTTAGTGATGCAACAATAAAAGCAGAGGGATTGAAAGATTTCTTTAAAATTGTTGGTAGGGCTACAGTTAACTTTGGAAAGAAAGTAGCTAATAATCCAGTAAGAGCATTAGAAATAGCAAGTAAAATAGGAAGTGCGGCTGCAAGTAGAAACCCTAGAGCTGCTTTATCAGCCACACATGATTTAATTAAATTTGCAACTACTGGTGAAGGTATAAAGGTAATATAAAAAGGAAGAGGGTTATACTTAGGTACTAAGAAGAGATAATTATTTGATTATGATTTTGATTATATTATTTTTTTGATTATGAATATATTATATTTATGATTATGATTATGATTATGATTATGATTATGATTATGATTATGATTATGATTATGATTATATTTATTTTATAAAGGTGATAAAACCACTCTTTCGGATAGGTTAAATTCATGAAGACTATAAATAAGCAAAGCTACGGTTTAGCTACATAGATATCAACGTATAAACATTATCAACGATCAAGCCAACCAGTAATAGTTTAGACGGCAAGGTTTTTTTTGATGCTCTTTTACAGGTCTTTTGTCTGATGTTATTGACGCCAGAATCGGTTCAAATTCGATCAACAATCGTCTAAGGAACCTAAAATATATATATTAGACGCAATTCTATACATAATTTAAATACTTGATTCTGATCGGATGATATATTTCTCGCTTATATATATTTAGTTACTAACATCCTCCGGCCCAGAAGAAGATGTTGGGAGAATGGGTACTAATTTCACAAGCGTGCGAACGAGCGATCCCGAAGATAAGCGCAATACGGCGGAGCGTGCGACGCTGTCGGAACCGTAACGGAGTTCAGTGATCCGAGCAGTGGGGTAGTAACCCCTCGGGTTAGTCTCTTCAACTACCCAAACCAAGTCACTGGTCTTAAGGTGATGCTGGGCAGGCGTCTGCCACTTGGAACGTCGGTTCAGCGCCGGTACGTATTCTTTGATCCAACGAGACCAAATAGCGTTAGCGTAGGACTGCGTGCGGGAGTAACGTTTACGGTGATCAAACTCATCTACGCCAATGATGGACGGGAGACTACGTGCTTGGTTGCCGAGGAGAAAGTGATTGGGTGTTAATGCGCCTAGGTTGGACGGGTCGGCGCTTACGGGCGTTAACGGACGTGAATTAAGTGCATGTTCGACCAGACAAAAAGTGGTACTTAAAACCTCATCTGTGAGGCGACGAGTTCCAAGGATTGTGTAAAGTACGCGCTTGAAACTACGAACTAGCCTCTCCCAGATGCCACCATGGTGTGGCGCACTGGGCGGGTTGAGCCTCCACTTGATGCCTTTGTGGGCAAGTTCCACGACGATGTTGGTGGTGTTCCACTTTTCGATGTTCTCGCGTAGTTATTTTTCCGCGCCAACAAAGTTAATGCCAATGTCTGACCAAATATTCGCTGGTGTACCCCGACGGGAGACGAACCACTCCACTCCCATTACACAAGAACTGGCGTCCATGGAAGGAAGAATTTCGACATGAACGCCACGAGTAGTTAAGCATGTGAAGATGAAACCCCACCTCTTCTCGGTAGTCCTACGTACAGTAATATACAACGGGCCGAAGTAGTCGACCCCAGTGTTTGTGAAGGGAGGAGACTGGTATGTGAGTCTTTCTACTGGGAGGTCAGCCATAATGGGTTGAATAGTGGCAGCTCGAAACTGTCTACACGTGACGCAGTTGGATTTAATTGAACGCAGTGAGGATCGTAACTTAAGGATGGTATAACGTTCTTGTATTTTAGCCCTCAGGTAGTCAATACCTTGATGATGATGTTTAAAACGTGGGTGTGCCTGAGGAACAACTTTACAAATGCATGGCGTGTGTCAAGAACGATAGGATGTTTTACATCAAAGTTAACTTCGACCAACCACTTGATGCGGCCTGCCGATCGAATTAGACGACTTGGCCCAATAAATGGTAAAACGGGGCAATACGGCTACTCCGTTTATTGGGTTTGTTTTCGAGGAGATCTTTTCTCTCCGCATTAAATGACTCCCCTTGGACAAAATACTGGAGATGACGCTCGGCTTCGTCAAGCTCCGTGGGATCTGTGATGCTACCATCGGCATTACGAAAACATTCGTGAGAATGTAAAAAGCGGAGTGCGTACGCTGTTATCCGTAGCAACTTCTGATAAGAACTGTACTTATCGAAGGGAATTAGTTGCGGGAGCGGTTCCTTAGTTGAGTTGGTTACGGATGCGGCCAATGATGTATTGGTTTCCTCAGTTTCCTTAGTTACTATACCAAGTTTGATGTTTTTAACTACTTCGATGCTTGGTTCGAACGGGAATTCATTGGTTCTTAAGAAATCTGGACCCCTCACCCAGCTACTTGATTGCAAAACTTCAGCGGACATACCACGAGTACCGACATCTGCTGGATTATCGCTTGAGGCAACGTGGTTCCATTCGTCCACGCTAGTGTGTTCTAAAATCTCGCATGCGCGGTTTGCAACAATTTTTGGCTGCTTGCTTGTGGAGTTGAGCCACTGCAAGACAGTGGTGCTGTCGGTCCACATATAAATTTTGTTGACATGCACAGTAAGGGCGCGACAGATATCTTTTTTCAACCGAGCGGCCAGTAAAGCAGCTTGCAGCTCTAGCTTTTGAATTGTCATCACCTTCATAGGTGCTACGCGAGCTTTACCCAGGACAAATGCAAGCTCTATTTTTGGCCCAATAGAAGTGTTTACTTGAGCTCGGAGAAATGCAACAGCGCTGAAGACCTCTTGAGAACTATCGCCAAAAATTTGTAGTTCCAAGTGTTTAAAATTTCCCGAAAAGTAACTCCTCGGTATAGTGATTTCGGCAAGCTTTGGTAGTTCTACACTCCATTCGAGGATCCTTTCTACAGTGTCTTTTGGTAATTCTTCATCCCAGTGCTGCCCGCTGACAAGCCAGATGTCCTTTAGTAACAATCTGGCACCAACAGTAAATGGTGGCACTAGGCCGATAGGATCAGACACCTTAGACACTAGACTCAGTACCAAGCGTTGTGTTAAAGACTTAGTTACTGTACTGGAGGTACCCCAACTCACAACTAGAGTATCATTGTTGTGATCCCATTTCAACCCAAGCACGTGTGAAGAATCCTCCTTAGATGAGGCAATTACTTTTGGTTTGGTAGACTGAGTTGACCCATCAATTCGATCAGCCAGATTTGGTACATTGCTTACAAACTTAGTAAGCTTGAACCCACCTAGATGGAGAAGATGCACCAACTCCTTCCATCTTTTGAGAGCCCTGTCAGGTGACTCCACCGAATCAAAGTAATCGTCCATGTAGAAGTTTTCTAGGACGGCTTTGGTTGCTTCCGGGTACTGATTAACATTGTCTCGGGCCGTGCGTTGCAGTGCATAATTAGCGCATGTGGGCGAGTCTTTAGCCCCGAATATATGGCGCGTGTATTGATACACTACAACCTTTGTTGTGGGCTCCTCCCGCCACAAAAAACGCAGTGATGGCTGGTCACGGTCAGGGACACCCACTTGGAGGAACATACCCTCGATATCTGCAGACACGGCGAATTGATGTTGACGGAACCGAAGTAGTACGTGGATTAGGTTTTGGAGCAGGTCGGGGCCAGTGAGCAAAGATTTATTCAGAGAAGTACCGTGGAACTTTGCTGCACCATTTATTATCCTACGCACTTTCTCCGGTTTGTTCGGGTTGATAACGGGATGTTGTGGTAGGTACCATTCTTTATCCGACCGCTGCTCGACCTTGTGAGCATCAGGGACTGTAATCAAGTAAACTTTTTCCAAGTCTTCACGGATGGTATTAGCATAATTTTCTTTCAATGATGTATCCCTCGAGAGCCACTTTTCGAGAGACTTGATTTGTACCAGTGATGAAAAGTAGTTATTCGGGAGCTGGACGTTGTCATTAGCCCATAACATACCGACATCGTATCTTTGGCCGTTATGGAAAGTTGTCGTTTCAAGTATTTCCTGCGCGCGAGCATCCGCTGCGGATCGTGGGTCAACTTGCTTGAACGCGCCGTACGATTCCATATCATACCAAGATTTAACCTGACAAGCTAATTCAAAATCCTGTCCAATATTGGCTTTGAAACACACCGAGACTAAACTTGAACTTGACGGGAGTGGGCCACTTAAAACCCAACCTATGGGCAAGCGGACAGCGAACGGTGAGCACTTTTCGTCGGCTGAAAAACACTCTAACGGGCGGATGGCATGGTAGACATCCTGTCCAAGTATCATCTCAATTTCTCCATAGCTATATCTTACTGGATCTAGAACTGCCAAATGTGGGTAAGTTTCTTTCATGGACTTGACGTCAATGATGTCAGAACCTACGTTTAATATTTCCCCCACGTAGGGACGAACAGTGAATGCTTCGAAGTCTTGGTCTTTATGAGGTGTCACAGTCAATTGAACCACCTTTGTGTATATGAGTTCTTCCGTGTTTATACCCTTGACGGTCACTTTTAATGCGGTACCCTGCAAACCGAGTCTAGCTGCGAGACTATCGGACACCCAAGAGTTACTGCAAGCGGTATCGCATAAAACCAACGCCGTAGTACTAGTACCAAAAGAATTATTAACTTTCAGTTCCGTGACCTGAAGGAGGCCTTTGACATCCGTCACGGAAGACAAAGTGGTTGTTTTGCTTGGTTGCTGTTGACCAGTGGATGGCCTACTTGTACCTGCGTTCGACTTCGAAGTATCGATGCTGTTGTTTGTTGAGGGTTTAGCTGGAAAAACCCTTTCAGCTCCATGAAGTAAGGTGTTATGGGAGCTGTTGCAACCATCTTTCCTACAATTACGGGGATTTGGGCGTTGCCTAAACATGTGTTTATCACGCAAACAAGAGAAACAGAGCTTTGCCTCAGCCACGACCTTGGCTCTATGCGTGGGGGTCTTTTCCTTAAAGACACGGAATTCCCACAACCGGTGGCTGCCTTTGCATACAATGCAAATAGAGATTGATGTTAACGGAGATCTCTGTTGCGGCTTAAGCTTACTCTTGTGTTGTGTATTTGCAGCGAATGCATTCGAAGCAACTTTTGATCTTGTTACTGAGTTGATGGTATCCTCAGTCCTTGCTTTAGTTGCCGTATTCTTAATTAAATCGTGCGCTTCGGCCTACTCTTTTAACCAATCGTTGAAATCAAGAAGAGTAGGTTGGGTGGTAGCTTCTGTACGGCAGTGTTGAGAAGCGCAGCACTCTTTAAATCTGAATCGTATGAGAGCGATTTAAATACCCCGACAAGACTTGAAACGCACCCCGAGTAGTTAATGATGTTATCGCTATTGTGCATCTTCAATGGTGGGAAGCTGTTGAGTTTATCCAAATTAGCACTTACGACCGCCTGTGGTTGGCCAATTTTACGTTCTAAGGTCCTCAGTGCGTCTTTGTACATTGCGCTGCAGTAGGCGAACTCAGCTATAGCTGTTTTAGCTTTACCTGTTACGAGGGTCCTAATGTATGTCAAATTTACATCATTAGTTAAGGACTGAGAGTCAATTGCGCTTTTAAATTGACCATACCATTCGTGCCACTGTAGGGGATCCCCATTGTATTGGGACAACTTCCATTCGGGTAGTGGGTCATTCCTCTTGCTAGCTAAGGCGTCAGTGAATGCCCTAATCAAACTTGCATTTTCGGACGCTGGCACTGGAGGCGTGGGATGCGGTGGGCCACCCCAGCACAATGGTATCGGAGCAGTATGCCCGTATGTTGGATCTATAATGGCGTGACAAAGGGTGGTGCGATGTTAGTAGTTGTACTAAAGGGGTTAACAGGGATGCTACAAGTTGCTGCGTAATTGCTATTTGGATTATGTTGTGCACTCACTTGCGAAATGGGATGGCTGATAGCGGGGTTAGCTGTGCTTGGGGGTAGGTACGATTAAACATTTTTATAGACGGTAGCATTATTTTTCGCCTGGTTTACGTTTGGGGGCTTATCCTGAGGAAAACTCCACAAGTTTAGATCAAGGTTACAGTTCAGGGGAGGTTTTTGTGCTGCAGGACACGGTACCAGGCGGGTTTGAGGCGAGTCAACAAAGTTTTGCTGTGGAATGTTTGGGACGGGTAGATATGTTGCTGTGCTCGCTGGGATGGGCAACGGAATCACGGGAGGCTGAGGATTAAATAATTGTTGAGGCGGGACTTCGGGAGTTGGGTTCACGAGTGGGTTTAGAGGTGGAGGGACCTTATGCGGGGAAATTGCAACTCCTGGCCGTGTGTACTGAGAAAGCATTTCAAGATGATTCAAGTTACCGGCAACATTATTTGTGTTTTCTGGAGGATTACAGGGGACAGTATCTTGAACAGGAGGGACAGCGGTTGCTGAACCAGGACCAGAAAAATTTGATTCACTTGCAGCAGTCAATGAATTACCTCGTGGAAACGAATTTACCCAATCCTGAACAAGTCTCTGACTTTTATCTGATCCCCTATCTTTAAACAAATTTAGTTCACTTGAGTGTTGACTAAACAATGAACGATTATCCATTAAATCGGCCTCATCTAATTTAGCTGCGGCAACACGCTGGCGGTGGTCTTCCTCCAATTCATGAAGTGCCATCTGCTCCATTTGTATTTCAAGTTCCATTTGTCTCATGGCATTTTCGTGTTTTTGTTTAGCTTGTTCGTGTTTCTCGGCCTCTTCGCGTTTTAGTTTCACCATTAGAAAGTCATGTTTACGCTGGCTAGACATTGATGATGCTGTTCGACGTGAACTTCTCTTAGACTGCCCTTGAGGGTTAACGCCCTCACATACGGTCTCTCGGTGAGCAACTGAGTCAATATAGCTTCTAGCCGCAAGCAAGAAGTTATCATTGTTCTTAGTTACATCATCCAACCATTGCTCAAGGACAGGGTAAATTGAATCTGGGTTCTCCGCTTAACTAGTTTTTCATTCTTCTCCACCAGCTTACTGAAGACATCCTTTAACTTAGAAACCAAGCGTTCAACTTTAATCCTCCTGTCTTGACGATCTACGGCATCTGTGATGTCCTTATGGATGTTACATAACTCAGATTCTAGATTAGATCTTGCATTTAAGAGTTTTTTTCATTTTTTCTTGCTGTTCGGCCATGATATTGAAATGTCTAATTTATCAATGTAGAGTAACTTTCAACCAAACACGTGGAATGAGGGTTATACCGAACCCAAATGGCGACGACTTGATAATCAAGACGTCAAAGAGCAGAAAGGGAGTTACCGATTAATGGATTACTCGTCGAAAGTGAGTAAAAAAGTGGAGAGGGCGTCTAACGTGCTTGAAAGCAACGTGAGACTAGAAAGGAACACAGGCAACCGGGAGAAAGAGGACTGGGTAGATGAAGCACGACGAAACGGGAAGCGAAGTGGACGGGGCGGGAAGGAAAGGCGAACGGCGCGCAACGCAACAGGGAACGGATTGGAACTTGCGAAAACGCGGGTAGGAAACGGGCGACGCAACAGACGGGACGGAAACGCGGAACGAGCGACGCACAAGGAAACCGGAAACGAGATGGACGGAACGGAAATGTCGGTCGACGGGCTAGATACGGGAAAGCGGACGGCTAGGACGGAAGCGTTGAGCGAGTAGCGCGCAACGAAATGGAAAGACAGAAAGGAACGAGAAGGAAACGATTAAGCAACAAGCGGGGTGGTCATGAATTACTATGCTAGCAGACCACAGCAACAAACTCAGCCAAACGAACTAGCCGTAACTGCAGAATAAACTTAAGTCACAACCTAGGAAGGAGGAGAGACGCTACTGCAAGAGGCAAACTAGCACAAGTCATTATGGGGCTTAACATATGAAAATAACAAACTAAATTTACGGCAAAGCAGTAGTATACTAAATGGATGAAAAGAACAAGAAATTCACTAGCCGTAACTCCAGAATAAACTTAAGTCAAACCCTAGCAAAATTCAAACCTTAAAAACCGATCAGCATACCAACAATATTAAACATACTACTGCAAAATTAAGTAAAATGCATCGCTTTTGTATGTAGTCTTTTTATTTATGTATTTTACATCATTAGTTAAGGACTGAGAGTCAATTGCGCTTTTAAATTGACCATACCATTCGTGCCACTGTAGGGGATCCCCATTGTATTGGGACAACTTCCATTCGGGTAGTGGGTCATTCCTCTTGCTAGCTAACTGTCAGCGAATGCCTTAATCAATTTTGCATTTTCGGACTCTGGCGCTGGAGGCGTGGGATGCGGTGGGCCGCCCCAGCACAATGGTATCGGAGCAGTATGCCCGTATGTTGGATCTATAACCGAAGTGACAAAGGGTGGTGCCATGTTAGTAGTTGTACTAAAGGGGTTAACAGGGATGCTACAAGTTGCTGCGTAATTGCTATTTGGATTATGTTGTGCACTCACTTGCAAAATGGGATGGCTGATAGCGGGGTTAGCTGTGCTTGGGGGTAGGTACGGTTGAACATTTTTTATAGAGGGTAGCATTATTTGTCGCCTGGTTTACGTTTGGGGGCTTATCCTGAGGAAAACTCCACAAGTTTAGATCAAGGTTACAGTTCAGGGGAGGTTTTTGTGCTGTAGGACACGGTACCAGGCGGGTTTGAGGCGATTGGACAAAGTTTTGCTGTGGAATGTTTGGGACGGGTAGGTATGTTGCTGTGCTCGCTGGGATGGGCAACGGAATCAAGGGAGGCTGAGGATTAAATAATTGTTGAGGCGGGATTACGGGAGTTGGGTCCACGAGTGGGTTTAGAGGTGGAGGGACCTTATGCGGGGAACGGGCAATAGGGATTTGTGTTTGTTGTGGAATGTTACTTTGAGGTGGATTATGTTGTTGCGGATTATGAGGCGTCGACATATGTAATTGACAAGGTACACTGGAGCTTTTTGGACCCAGGAACTGATTTACCTGTGGGTTTGTTGGATGTTGCGTAGGTGGTTGAGGTGGAGGGTGTGCGACATTTGGTACGTCGACTGGTACTTGGTTCACTTGCTTCACCTTACCACTGCCTGAGGGACTATCTGCCCTTTGATCACTGAGTGATTGCTGTAGTTGAGCCTGGAGGTATTCCCGATACAACGCTTCTTGCTGAGCAACAGAAATTGCAACTCCTGGCCGTGTGTACTGAGAAAGCATTTCAAGATGATTCAAGTTACCGGCAACATTATTTGTGTTTTCTGGAGGATTACTAGGGACAGTATCTTGAACAGGAGGGACAGCGGTTGCTGAACCAGGACGAGAAAAATTTAAGTCACTTGCGGCAGTCAATGAATTACCTGGTGGAAACGAATTTACCCAATCCTGAACAAGTCTCTGACTTTTATCTGATCCCCTATCTTTAAACAAATTTAGTTCACTTGAGTGTTGACTAAACAATGAACGATTATCCATTAGATCGGCCTCATCTAATTTAGCTTCGGCAACACGCTGGCGGTGGTCTTCCTCCAATTCTTGAAGTGCCATCTGCTCCATTTGTATTTCAAGCTCCATTTGTCTCATGGCATATTCGTGTTTTTGTTGAGCGAGGCGCATGACAGCTTGTTCTTGTTTCTCGTCCTCTTCGCGTTTTAGTTTTGCCATTAGAAAGTCATGTTTACGCTGGCTAGACATTGACGATGCTGTTCGACGTGAACTTCTCTTAGACTGCCCTTGAGGGTTAACGCCCTCACATACGGTCTCTCGGTGAGCAACTGAGTCAATATAGCTTCTAGCCGCAAGCAAGAAGTTATCATTGTTCTTAGTTACATCATCCAACCATTGCTCAAGGACAGGGTAAATTGAATCTGGGTTCTCCGCTTAACTAGTTTTTCATTCTTCTCCACCAGCTTACTGAAGACGTCCTTCAACTTAGAAACCAAGCGTTCAACTTTAACCCTCCTGTCTTGACGATCTACGGCATCTGTGATGTCCTTATGGATGTTACATAACTCAGATTCTAGATTAGATCTTGCATTTAAGAGTTTTTTCAAATTTTCTTGATGTTCGGCCATGATATTGAAATGGCTAATTTATCAATGTAGAGTAACTTTCAACCAAAAACGTGGAATGAGGGTTATACCGAACCCAAATGACGACGACTTGATAATCAAGACGTCGAAGAGCAGAAAGGGAGTTAACGTGTAATGGATTACTCGGCGGAATTGAGTAAACAAGTGGAGAGGGCGTCTAACGTGCTTGGAAGCAACGTGAGACTAGACAGGAACACAGGCAACCGGGAGAAAGAGGACTGGGTGGACGAAGCACGACGAAACGGGAAACGAAGTGGACGGGGCGGGAAGGAAGGGCGAACAGCGCGCAACGCAACAGGGAACGGAACGGAACTGGCGAAAACGCGGGTAGGAAACGGGCGACGCAACAGACGGGACGGAAACGCGGAACGAGCGACGCACAAGGTAACCGGAAACGAAATGGACGGAACGGAATTGTCGGTCGACGGGCTCGCTGCGGGAAAGCGGACAGCGCTTTTGTATGTAGTCTATGAAAACTGGAAAAGTTAACAAACAATCCAGCCGTAACTCCAGAATTAACTTAAGTCGCACCCTAGAGCGCAAAACCCTAAACCAACTAACATTCATACAGTTACGCGCAAACATACAGCAGCAAAAATCAATATACTACAACAGGGGTGCTAGTAAATTAATAAGTGGTAAAAGTCCGAAAGCCAACTAACCGTAACTCTAGAACAAATTTAACTCACACCCTAGGAAGTCACCAGACCAAAACAACCAACCAGCTTACAAGCAAAATCAACGTACTGCAGCAAACACAACATACATCATATATGACAACATACTACATCGAAGGAAACATTAGGTGGAGAAAAACAACGCTGAACGTAAGAAAAAAACGGAATGATCGGACACAAAAACGAAAAACGAAAGTTTCGGAGAGCGATGTTATTGAGAAGAAAACGGAAAACGGACAATTGACAAGTGAAAGGACAAAAAGGACGCGTACGAAACGTTACATTAACGAGCGACGAGAAAACATTCTGCGAATTCGATAATTTTTGCTTTAGGCCGGAGGTTTTGGATTTTTTCACAAATCTGCTGTGTATATTGAGTTTCACTCAATTGACGAACCTTCTAGTTGAAAAATCACAATTTTGATAAATTTCTCAAAATTTTTGCTTTTGTCTAATTTTGTCAAGTTTTGGTCATTTTTTGCAATTTCTTGATTACGGAACGGTAATCCTTTAACTGGATGATTTTAAGCTCGAAAATACGGTTTATCAATATTCGGTATTAATTTTCTAAAGTTTTAAGAATTCCATCAAAATTGACCAAAAATTTTCAAAATTGGACAATTTAGCATAATTTTTTCTCTATTTTCTCTATATCAGAGGTTAATTTTTGATATACGAACCGACTTGATCCCTTTTTACAATTTTTCGACAATTCGACCAAAAATTTTCAAATTCAATGTTTTTTCGTCTCAAAAATTATGTTTGTGGGAGATTAATGGTGACCGATTATCTGTATTAATCAGCTGATACCGTTAACTTTTTTTTGTTAAAGCACTATATCTCAAAAAGTTTCCGCTAGGGGTTGGAGTTTGCCGTCTAAACTAACTAAATACTTTACTGCAAAAAAAAACTAACAAAGCGTTTTGTTTCTCCCTTACAGTTTTAGAGGTTGCAGTCTGGGATGTTCTTTATGTTGAGTGTCATTGTTGTTGAATACAATTGTAATGGAGAGACATGCCCTGGGTGGGATTCCCTCTCTGTTGATCCAGATTGCCACCCATAAGCAAACTGAAGATCTGACAAGTGAATTCCAGTTGAAATGAGTCCAGCCATCAGTCGTCCAAGAAAAATTGGGCTGAATTGATTGAACTCTCCTTAACCGTACCGCTGTCCTTATCCCCGTGTTATTCCAGATTTAAGTCCTCAGTAGTACATCCGCAGCTCTGTGCAAGTTTGCGAGTAGCTGGCACATTATTGTGTAAATTGAGATTGACTCCAGAACCAGGGGACACTTTGCGTTCATTGTTGTTCGACTGCTGTGTAGAATTTCTCCATCGGGCGCAGTCGTTTATTACAATTGTTACCGTTACCTCCCGTTTTGATGCTGAGAAGGATTACGTGTTTCGAACTCGGCCCTTTTTTGGGAAGTCATTCGACAAAGCTAGGTATTCTGTTTAAAAATGAGTAACGTTCTCTTTCGTGATGTTTTCGCGGCACCAAAATAAAGGTGATAAAACCACTCTTTCGGATAGGTTCAATTCATGAAGACTATAAATAAGCAAAGCTACGGTTTAGCTACATAGAAATCAACGTATAAACATTATCAACGATCAAGCCAACCAGTGATAATTTAGACGGCAAGATTTTTTTGATGCTCTTTTACATGTTTTTTGTCTGATGTTATTGACGTCAGAATCGGCTCAAATTCGATCAACAATCGTCTAGTGAAGTTAAAATTATTGAGCCGAAAACCGCCTTATTCGATACATATCATGGTAGTGTTTACGTAAAATTAGGTTAAACGGACTTTTCCGGAACATTTTGTGCATATTAGACGCAATTCTAAACCTAATTCAAATACTCGATTCTGATTGGATGATATATTTCTCGCTTACATCTATTTAGTTACTAACTCATTATGTTTATGATTATTGATCTGTGAAGCAGGTTCCCTGATAAATATTAATACTAATATTATTATTACTAAATACATTATTATAACTAAACACTAACAATTTTAGTTTAAAAAAACACTCAGCTTGTTTTTCTTATTCTTCTTATAATCCTCATATACCTTAACTAATTCATTATACTCATCATTATCTATTTTATTATCTTTCATTGATTTAGTATATAGCCTATTAAACTGATCACTAAATGGTTTATTTAAAATATACATTTGTGAATACTTTATAATTTTATTTCTAATTTTGGTATTAATTGTTTTTGATAATGAACCACAAACAGTTGCTGTAGCAAAAGCTGTTGATAGAATAAGCTAATCCTATACCTGTTAATGCAACTGATGTTGTTGTTGCCGTTGTTGCTATTGATGATAAAACTATTTCTGTTATCTCAGCCACGTTAATATAACTCTTATATCTACTTAACTTTTTATTATAGTTATTAGTTTCAGTTTCATAATAATTTCTAATATCTTTTATA
This sequence comes from Convolutriloba macropyga, assembly GCF_964194025.1. Taxonomy (NCBI): domain Eukaryota; kingdom Metazoa; phylum Xenacoelomorpha; order Acoela; family Convolutidae; genus Convolutriloba; species Convolutriloba macropyga. The sequence goes on along the minus strand of NC_134482.1, from coordinate 4,578,304 downwards.
ATGTTAATATTGTTGTTAAATTTATATTTAGCTTGAATCTTTTCATTTGTCAATCTTTCTGATACTGATGACAAATCTGGATATAGTAATCTCTCACTTGGTGCTGTTGGGTTAGTCATAGTTTCGGTTATTTTAATTAGTAAAATTTATTTCTATTTCTTTCGTTATATCTTCTTGTTTAAAACCATAATGCTTCTCTAGATTTTCTTGTTCTTTATTATCAAGTAACGTACTTTGTAAAAGTATAGCGATTATATATTGTACTATTGTCCTTTTATTCTTTAAAAGGGCTTCATCTATAAAAGAATTAGTATTTTTATTAACTTCCTTAAATTCTTTTAGCCCAGTAGTAAACATTTCATCTAGTTGTATGTTAGTGATATTCTGATTAAACTTATTATTATCAAATTCTTGTTTTAATTGATTATATTTACAGATAGTATCTGCAGCAACTTTATTACAAAACTTAACAGTATTTCTGACTTCATTTGTTGATTCAATAAACTCATTAATTAGTTCTTCATTACCTTGTGTTTCATTTAGTTGTAATGTTTTAGTTGTAACTTTATCAAAGTCACCCTTTCTTAGTTCAGTTATGTTTCTACGAAAAATGTCTATTTTATTAGAAGAGGATAATAATTTATTGTCAAAATACTCTTTATTAACAACATAATTTTCATCTATCGGAGGATGTACATTTGTAATTTTATAGGTATCCTTCATATCAATATTATCATTATCTTCTAGGAAAAACCCACGGGCCTTACTTAGTGTTAAGTTGTTTGTTGATGTTGATGTTGATTCGCGAAGAGGGTTCCCCGATTGATGTTTAGCTTGATTGAATCTATTTCTTGTCGTCTTTGTATTTGTTTACATATAATTAGAATAATAATTAGTCTTGTAATTAGACTTATAATTAGTCTTACAATTACACTTAGACTTAGAGTTATAATTAGACTTAGGACCGCAGGTCAATATTTAATGATTCCAAAACCTTATTATTAGATTCAAAGTCAAACTCGGATTTCAATAGTTCCTGTTCATAATATTTACCTTCTATTATCTCTCCATCCATATCTTCTATCTTATATGTTGGTTGTGTTTTTTAGAACTTCATTAACTTTAAACAATTCTCTATTCCAATTAGAAGTGTAACCTTCAGAGAAGATATCACGTTTATCTACATTTCTAACATAATCACCAACTTTAAGTTTAGGTTTAGTATTCTTAAAACTAAAATTGTATTTAACTTTATCAGGATTATTAGAAGCATCAACTGGTGTCATATTAATTGTTGAGTGAATGTTATCGTTATATGTTACAACAGCATCATTTAGTATATTTACCCAATTGACATCACCATTGATGAACATAGGTTTATTTATTATATGTAATAATTTTCTATTGAATCTCTCTATAAACACAGCCTTTAAATCACTATAAGTAGAATATAATTTTGTTTTATATTCTTTAAGTAAAAATTTAAATGTTTTATTGTAAAACTCACTACCTCTATCTACCCACAACCTTTCTGTTTTTCTACTTTCAGAGCCACCCTGTGGACTTTCACGTAATACTATTTTAAAACCATTAGTTATAGATAAACCAGATTTATTCTTCAATGGAATAACCCATGCATTTTTTGTGAATATGTCCATAACAGTTAATATAAACTTATAATTATTATTGTATTTACTTAGAGATGACTTATCAATTAAATCAGCAGACCATGTTTCATCTTTATATAATGGTATTATTCTTTGTCTTCTAAACTTTGTTATTTGAGGACTGAATACTTATTTAGCTAATAAGTGTTGTTGTTGTTGTTTTTCCATCATTATTCATTTACCATAGTTAAAAACAAAATTATTTAGTTGCTCTTGATTAATAATATTCATAGCTAATAGTTGCTTAGATATATCTAGCATTTCATCATATAGTCCATCATGACCAGCTTTTGTTTCTAGTATTAATAATTCTAGTCTTTCTATTAAACTATTTGGGTCTGGGTTGCTATTTAAACCCCTGCCAAATGCATCATCTTTTACCCCTATTATACGTTTTATTGTTCTACATCTAGCGCTTTTCTTATCCCATTTTCCTAAATCATATCTAATATCCTTTAAAAACCTTTTAATTTTGTTTTCATCTTCCTCAATATTATCATCATATGTTACATTTGATTTAGTAAGAAAGTTAATAAATCCATCTGAAAATTCATGTGTATTATCCTTAACTAAAAATGCACCCTGCTCTAGGGTTATATTAACACCATTCATTTTATATCTCCTAGTAGGTAAATCTACGAATTCTAATTTTAATTGAGGATTAGTTTGAGCCCCCATGTCATGAAGAAGTTTGGTTGTCTTTGTATCAACAAAAACTGGTGCTATATCTTGAGTTTCCTTTATGGTCCCCTTTAACGTTTCATTAATCTTGGAAGTGTTTTCACCAATCCGAGAAGCGGTTTAACCCATCTGAAGAGCAGTTTCACTGATCTGGGAACCAGCTTGCTCTATCATTTTAGTTTGTTTATATAACTCTTGATTTTGCCAATCTATTGCTCTTAATGTTTGTTCACTAAATGCTAGATTGTTTTCAATGTTCGCATTTAAAGTTATTGTCAAAGGATCAAATAACTCTTCTATTTCACCATAAGATTCTTGTTGTTTTAATTTATCTTCTAATCTATTCTTTCTGTTTTGTTTTTCTAGATTGTTTAATTCTATGAGTGTTTCTAGTTTAGTCATTTTTATAAAAATAATTATCACAATGCATTATATAATCTAATAGCGGCTTCAATAAACTTTCTATCATCATTAATTGTTAATTCTTTAATAAACTTATTATAATTAGTTATAGCTTTACTTCAATATTATATTTCTTTGCATGTTCTAAGAATCTTTCTTTTGTATGATTAAACCTATATCTATGTAGATATATGCATAACCTACAATAGAAATGTTTAAATCTATACTTAGAGATGTGTTTATTTACTTTACACACTCTGCATACTAAATATTGATTGGGATTATTAAAGTGCACTTGCAAATGATTATGTCTGTCTCTATATGTTATAATCTTATTACATACAAAACATTGGAATGGTTTACTTTGACACTCATCACAACTCCAACACCAAGCCTTATTTTTACATTTATCACATTTGGTACTAATCATTTTTATAGTATTGAAAAGCTATATAAATAATTTTATTTCAAAATTTGGCATATAAAAATGAATCAACAAGATTATACCGGTTACATTCGTTCCGCGAGTGAACAAGCTCAATCTTATGGACAAGTCCAATCTGGAAGTGAGAGAGCTCAATCTCATGGACACGTCAAATTTGGAAGAGGATAAGTCCAATCTGGAAGTGAGAAAGCTCAATCTAGTTCCACTAGCATGGCTGTCCAAATGTTAAAAAATGAAAACAACCCAAGAGAAGAAATAAAACCAGTAGATAAGGAAAGACAAAAGGTAGAATTAGAATAATCTTTAGAATCAATCAGAAGGTTTAATCAAATAAATGAAGAAATAAAAGAATCGTTTGATAAACGGAATGCAAAATTAAAACAAAGAGAAGAGGATATGCGTGAGTCATTGCGAAAGGCTGAAGCAAAATATTATCCAGATTTAGATCTGCGAAGTAGTTTGACTGATCAATCTAAAGACTTAGATCTGCGATCAGTTTCACTGATCAATCTAATGACATAGATCAATCTAATGACTTAGATCAATCTAAAGATTAAGATTTAGACTCAGATTCATCTGATGATTTTGACTATGTCCAAAAGGCTAAAACAAATAAGATTAGATGTGAAGATTGTGATGAAGAGATAACTCGAAAGAATTATAACAGACACATTCAATCACTTAAACATAAAAAGAATGAGCGATTATATAATAGAAGTAAAATTATTGAGAGTGCTAATGAGGATGGAATAAAAGTTACTAATGAAGATATAGAACAAAAGTTGGATGAGCAGTATCCTGAACTAGATGGAATAAAATTTTGTGATAGTTGTAATATGTATCTTGATAATAATGCTGCTTATAAAAAACATGTAACAACATTAAAACATAGGAACAATGTAAGACTAAATAATGAGGAAATAGTAAAGAACGGGAGTAAGTTTGATTGTGTTATATGTAAGACTACTCTGAGTCAATATAGTGTTGAACAACATTTAAAAACAAAAATGCATCTGAATAATGTTAATCCGCGAAGCGGTTTCACCGATGGTAAATATAAAGATATAGATAAAGATAATGGTGAAACATGGTCAGAGACCCGTAATATAACTGAAGGATATTGCAATTTATGTAATACCAGATATAACAATAAAAAGGAACACAGTGGATCAGATGAACATAAAGAAAATGTTAAACAGAAAAAAACTTGATGATAAGAAGTGGAGAGATAAAGTTAGTGAGTTAGGATTAGATCATAACATGAAGCGTAATCAAAAAATAATAACTAGTAGTAATTATGAAGATCCTAATATCTTGAATATACTGGAGTCATTGCATAACATACATCCCCATATTAAGTTTAACACCTTCGATGTAGTTAAGTATACAAAACCTACGGATGATAAATTAGAAGACAACGAATTCACCTTTAGGTTAATGACTAGGCAATATAATGGTGCACATGACTTGGATTTATTGAATAGGGAACTAGAGACAAGAATGCAGGAACAGGAAATGAATCAATCTAGATGGAGTATGCAAAGATTTATCTAAAGAACAATGTATATACATAGGTTTTATCCTAGTGGTGTATGTGATACTGAGTTACCATTCACGTCTAGATATATACTTAATATACATAATACTGATAATAAATGTTTGCTATGGTGTCTAATTGCCTATCTGCATCCTGCTGAAGATCATCCAAATAGAGTTAGTAAATATAATAAAACTGAATATATTAATGGGATGAAATTACCAAATGGGGTTACACCTCCATATGATTATTATCACTTAAAGAAAATACAAGAACTAAATAAACATAAAGTGTTATTTAATGTATTCAATCTAAATAAAAATAAAACTATTAATCTTGTATTAATTAATCATAATGATCCAGTTGGGTGCAATATATTATATTGGGATAATCATTACTTCCTATGTAAAGATGTATCATTCCTATTAAGAACATCAGCTAAACATAAATTTTATCCATGTCCAACATGTTGTGTATCATTTAGAACAGAAGATGCATTGAATAAAAATTTGGTTTTATGTAATACACAGAAACATGTTGGAAGAAGACCATTCCATGAAGATGAATATCTAAAGTTTGATAAGTTCCATTATAAAAACAGAGTACCATTTGTTGTGTATTATGATTTTGAATGTATAACAAAAGATGGTAAACAAATTCCTATTGCTTGTGGTTTATATATAAAAAGTGACTATCCTGATATATTAGAAGGTCAGTATGAATGTAACTGTGGTGATAAAGTAGTTGATTGGTTTGTGGATAGAGTAGATCATTATAATAAATTATTTAAAGATATATTTAGTATAAATATTTCAGTGAAAGAAGAGACTATTACTCCGTTATATAGTAGATGTTATTATTGTAATGAGAGCTTGGGTGAAGACATCGTTAGAGATCATAATAATCTAAATGGTAAACTTAGAGGATATGCTCAAAATAAAGGTAACCTCCAAGCTAAAAACACATTTGTACCAATGTATGCAAATAATTCTTCTAATTATGAAATGACCTATTTATAACTAAACTAGCAAAGAAGATGGGTGAGAAACACCATGGACAGAGTCCCATTAGACTTAAAGTATTAACTAAAACTGATGAGAATTATATTAGTATTGATATGGGTTATGCTAAAGCTTTAGATATGTTTAGGGTCTTCCATCCACTTAGCTTAGATGCTATAAGTAAGACATTGAGTAATGAAGAATATATAACATTAAATAAATATGGCTTAGAAAGACGTAAAGGTATATTCCCATATGAATGGTTTGATATTATAGATAAACTACATGAAACAACATTACCACCTAAGGAAGCATTCTGTTCTAAGTTGAAACAAAGTGGTATTACAGATAAAGAATATAAGCAAGCAATTGATTGTTGGAAAAATACTGAATGTGAGACAATAAAAGATTATATGATGTTGTATCTTAAAACAGATGTATTGTTATCAGTTGATGTGTTTGAGAAATTTAGAGCTATGTGTTTAGAATACTATGAAATAGATCCATGTTACACATATTCTACTCCTGGGTTAACCTGGTTGTGTGGGTTGAAATATACCAATGTTAGACTTAAGTGTTATAAAGAAAATACAGTTAATATTTATGATACAATACAACATGGTATTAGAGGTGGGTTAGCTTCAGTTTTATGTGATTGTCATGTAAAATGTAAAAATAAAGAAATAGATCTTCAAATCATTATATGCTTCTGCTATGGTTCAAGCTTTACCTAATGGTGAGATCAAAGTATGTGAAGAATTGGGCTACACTAGATCTAGCTCTAACACAGGTTATATCTACACCATTGTTATTAAGTATAGTGATGAGTTGAAACAGAAAACAAATAAGTATCCATTCTTCCCTGAGAAAAACAAAAGCATGTGTAGATCAATTTACAGATTATCAATATGTAAATAAAAAGAAAGGATATAAACCTAGTGAGAAGTTAATGCTAAAATTAACAGATAAGGTGGATTATGTAATAGATGGAGAGATGTTAGATTGGTATTTAGATCATGGTTTGAAATTAGAAGATATTACATTTAAGCAAAAGTTAGAATATAGTAAGAGAGAATGGTTAAAGCCCTATTTTGAGTTTAATATACAGAAAAGAAAAGAAGCTAAAGCTAAAGGTGATAAATTTGGAGATGTATTCTTTAAACTGATAAATAATGCCTTCAATGGAAAAACAAAAGAGAATGTATATAATAGGCAAGATATAGAATTAGTTAATGATGGAGATAGGTATATAAAATTAGTAGAAAATATTAGTTTTAAATATGCTGTGGAATTCGATAATGAATTAGTAGCTGTACATGAAACTCGAGGTAATGTAAAATTAGATAAATTTAATTATATAGGTTTTGTTATATTAGAAAAAGCTAAGCTATATATGTATAAAGCCATATATGATTACTTTGAAAAAGAATTAGATTGTAGTTATCATTACACAGATACAGATAGTATATTTATAAACATAAATGTTCCTTTAGATAGTAATATAGAAACTGAAATGAATAAGATAAAAGATATTTTACATAATAAGGAGTTAGGTAAGATGAAAGATGAAATACCTAATGATATTATTATAGAAGCATGTTTCCTTAAAGCTAAAGCATATTGTTACAATACTGTTAAAAGAGAAGAAGAGATAAAGTTAAAAGGTATAACTAAAGCCACTATTAAAAAACAGATTACAATTGAAGATTATACTAATGCTATATATGAAGGTAAAAGTAACTGATTATACTATTGATAGCAATAGACATCATTTAGAAACTAAGGAACAATATAAAATAGCTATTGATCCATTTGATGATAAAGGTATTAGAGATAGTAATGGTGAATTTAGGTTTTACAATTAATAATAGCAAAATTTAGTAAATTTATTCGAAAAAAATGATAGATTTTTATTTGAGCGGAAAAATGGAAATAGAGTGGAAAAAACAAGAAAATATAGAAATTTTAATGTATTTTTGTATATGGCTCGTCTCTATGGAGCGGAGGTCACCATATACACAATACTCAGGTCGAGGTTTGGCACTGAATTCTTGTAAGATATGCGGTGAAATGCGGTAAAAAGGTAACTTTCACCGCGTATTTCTTACATCGTTTCGCGGTGAATACGGCGAATTGCCGTGAATTATTTACTTCACCGCTTTCTCAGTAATCTTACAAAAAAGAAACTAAGGTTCCGTACACGGGTTTGAACCTGTTACATCTTGCATGCCTTCTACTTCCAATTCCTCAGCGCCAAATGCTCCTAAATTCTAAGCTATTCCTTGTGAATTTAAACCAGATTCAGTAAAAGTTGGAAAGCAAATGCGGTGAATTCCGCGGTGAACTTTTTAAGAAATGCGGTGAAATGCGGTGAGTTCTTTTTTTTTCACCGCACTCCTACCGCATTTCTCACAAAAATTCTCCCAAAAACTTCAACCCAGGGGGATGTGTGTGAAAGTGCGTATCAGTAGTTGTGAGAAAGAATAGGTGTGTCTATGTGGGCCGCAGCAAAACCATATTTATACATGGTTAATTGTTTGTATTTGAGCGTATGTATACACTAGATTGCGAATTGGGTACAAAACTGTGCCTGCACGTGTAAAAAGTGTGCCAGCACATGCAAAACGTGGGAAAAGCAAAAGTTAAAAGCTGAAAATTAATTACTGGTCGTGGATCTTATCAAACAGCTCTTGCGTTTCAGCCATCCAAACAACTTCGGTTTCTCTGGCGTGTTGTCTTTTTCAAACAAATCTCCATGCAATTTTTGATTTTTAATGTTTGGGAAAACTCAAAAAAGGTCAGCGATTTTGGTCACATTTCACTGATAAATTAGGATGGAAATTTGGCGTTGTGGGGTTGGACTTTTTCCCAAGTGCTAACCTAATTGTAAAAATGGTGTAAAAGTGGACTTTTAATTTCCATTTTTTATTTCTTTTTTTTTACAAGCGGTTTCAAGAAGTTTTATATTCTAAACAGTTCGGAGTTTCATTTTGTGTTGTGATTGAGATATTTTTGAATTTTGCAAACAATCACAAGTACCTTAAACAAACCAAAAGTGCAAAATTCACAAAGCTATTCCAGTCATTTTTTAATTTGCCTTTGAGGGTGTCAAAGGACGCTTGTGTTAGGTTGTTGATGTAACTTTTACTCGTTGTATTATGTGTCTCTTTATTTTTAACATCCAAAACAGTGAGAACTTTTTAGCAAAGTTAGCAGACAAAATTTTATAGTTCTTTTTCTGCTGTTTATCCTGATAAGCAGTCTTGATTTTGAACGCCTTGACGCCTAAAAAAAAACAAAAAGTTGATTTTCTTGAATTGCTTTCTATTTTTGTGATGTTTTGGTTTTTGCTTCCCGAACAAGTTCTATACCAAACAGTTGCTTAGAACAGAGTTTGGCCATCGACAAGGCTGTTAGTTATAAAGATTGGTCAGACATAGGGCGGTCAATTCCCGCTCTCGTTAGCCGGAATTTAGATTTTTGACTGATTATTTAATGACTCAGCAATGCTTGTGATTTATATTGTCTGCTCAAGCGCTGAAATACTATGACACGTGGGTCTGGGTTGGGTTTCCTAAGCTCTTTTGGTCCCCGGGTCGAGGATTTTCCCCTAAAACAACGGGGAAAAGGATGTAAAGAGTGCAAAAATAAAAAAAAACTAAACCCCAATTTTCCGCTTAATTAACGGTGGAGGAGTGTGATTACAGTGTATTTTGAAAAATTAAAGTTGGAAGCAGGCAGTGAGGATCGATCCCCCGACCTTCCATATGTCCAACATGTTACTTTCGCTTTTTCCAGTAACCTTTGCGCCAACTCCTACAACAATTTAACGTTTCATTTTGGTTATAATTGTAATTCTATAAGAGTGTAATTTTTTGTCAGTCCACCCTAGATTACAATTTTTGCAAAGAGTGTAATAAGAGAGGAGAAAAGAGTGTAAACAACGTGCAGTTTTTTTAAATTACACTCTTACACTCTTTTCCCCGATAAATGGGAGTTGAAATTGCATTACACTCTAATCCCAGCTAATTAGGGGTTGATTAAGGGTGATACCTGGGCCCGGGTTTTCTATGATTAGAAATGTCGACAATGGTGAAAGCTTTTACCGAAATTTCGGTAAAAGCTTTCACCATTGTCGACATTTCTAATCATAGAAAACCCGGGCCCAGGTATCACCCTTAATCAACCCCTAATTAGCTGGGATTAGAGTGTAATGAAAATGCAACTCCCATTTATCGGGGAAAAGAGTGTATGGGCTTTATCAATTGATTGGTAATAAGTGAAACGAGGACGTAAATAGTTGCCATTGCAAGAGAAAGTGTTTAAAGCGTACTGAAATCTCCTTTTCGCTCCAAAGCATTCATTCGTCTCATGCTGATAATCCCCCCCCCCTTACGCGAGCTCAACAGCAGCACCTATGCACATTGAATTAGATCTTCGCTTGAATTAAATTTTCATTTTTTGACAAACAAACCCCAATAGGCGCAACAGATAAGGAACTTGGGATTGTGTATCTTCAAAAACACAGCGCAGGAGCTTCTTATGATGTCATTTGCTCCAGATGGTCATTAGAAGGCCACGATCACCTTTTTATGGGTCTCATGAATTAATAAGGAGGAATGGTAACTACCAAGAAAACGATTCTTCTGAAACTTTGAGGTTAAATAGGGAAATAGGGGAAAAGAGTTTGTCGCCCAAAATGAACCTTAGAAGTATGTTTCAAAGAGAAAAATACACTTGTGCTTGCTGAATTTTCTCGTAATATCAACAGCTCTAAAAAAACTGAAAAGAGAAATCTCAAGATTTAATGACGGAGAGATTGATCACGCTGCGATACACTATGCTGTGGTCGACACTAAAGGATTAGAAAAGGAAAATAACCGCCAGTTCCGACCTGTTTGTTTCAAAAAAACGAATTACAACATTGTGAGTTCACCTTTGACTGCTCACTTCAGCAGCTGCGAATTTATATCAATTTAAGTGACAGCAAAATAATCATTTCAATTCATCCGAAAATTGTTTTAAGGTTTTAAATGTTTTTTGGACTCCATGAACATTCATAAACACCTTGTTTGACTAAACCTTTTTGTCTTCTGAAAACAACGTTCGACACGTTCGACGTTCGACTTTGAAACCAAGAATTACTTTGTATAAATTTTATAAAACTATAAATTTATGAAGATTTACTACAAATATCAGCCGAGTTTCAGGTGCCGGAGAGTTTCAGTCGAGTTTTTCCCCACTTTGCTCCCCAAGTCATATTGTCACCAATTGTCGAATGCCCTCGTAGAAAACTCTGCTACCAAAAAAATGAACAAAACAAAAGAAACATAACTTTGAAAAAGACTCTTTGAATTTTTTAATGTTAAATTAAATAATACTGAAGCAAAATGAAACATAAAGTAAATTTGTGTGACCTGTACCTTTTATGGAGGGAGGAGTAGCCGGGAAAGCAACAATTTCTTTTCAGGAAAATAAGCTAAATAATTTTGAATACATTATTTGGTGACAAGAATTTTTTTGAAAAAATTTAGTCAACTAACCGTTTATGAAGAACAGCAGCAGACATCTTGGTAGTAAAAAACCAAGCTAGTGAACAAAGGCCTTTTTCAGTCATCACAACTTGACGTTTAAATTCAAAAAATTAAGTTTTGAAGCGAAACTTTGATTTTCGAGAGATTTTATTTGGCCTCACCCGGTGGAGTGGGGGCTTTCTCACTTTCTGGTTTTTGTAATTTGGCAATTCATTGAAAACTGTCGTTATTTAGAAACTAATTTAAAATCATTTCGTTTTCCTAAGAGAGTATTCAGAAGAATGTACTTTTGGACTCAACGCTCGACGACAGAGAAAGGATTGAGGATCTCTGAAACTGTCGGCTTCTGAAACGTAACAGAAGGTATTAATTTTTGCTTTGTCAATTTCAAATCAAGTTAGTGTTTTGAATCAGAAAATCATATATAGAATTTTATCAGTAAAAGAGTTGTCAACGTACGGACAAATTTTGATGTCAAGGGGTCAGATTTTCTGATAATTTGTGCTCATTGAAGAAAAACTGTCCCTCAAAAATCCTTTAAATTCAATTATAAGAAAAACCTCGATTGGATTGCGTGTAAATATACAAACATTAGTGAGCGGCAAACAAGTTTAAGGTGATTTAATAAGAGTAATTTAATTTATTCTTTTCTCTAATATAGCTAAAATCTGATTGGTCCATTTTGAAGAAAACTATATTCCGGACACGCTCTCCAAAATAAAATCACATTAAAAGGGTTTTGTTGGGTTTAAATAAAAATGCATAGTAACCGACTATTTTTTTCTAAAAAGTGGTGTAGTGTTAAATTTAATCCAATAAAATCAACTGTTTTCTCAATGTTGTCAATGCGGATACGTAAATCATTTGTATTATTATCGTTCGAACCAGCCATCAGAAAAAAAGTGACTTTTCAAGCCGTTTTATCTTAAAATTGTGCAATATCGTGTTTTAAACATCAGCACAGGTTTTCTAATGATAGGTGGTCTTTCAAAAGAGTGGCAAAGGAAGCAGCATACTTGTCGAGTACGTTATGTGCATCAGCTTGCAATGAAATGCCACTAGATAATTTGTGTCAAAAAGACACTCCCACTCGTGAAAAGACTTTCACTCATAGTTTGATTTGGGCAAGCAAAAATCGAGCATCAAATTTGCGTCCAGTCAGATTAGAGCACCATAACTAAGGGTCGTTATAGTGTGCAGAGAAAAATGGAGTGGACTTCTGGTCAAGATGAAAAAAATCTTGCTACTCTTATTCGGTATTTTTTGAACCTTCTATGATTCTAGTTTCAATTCGACACCTTGCGTCATGTTGTTGGACTCCATATCTCATTAAGATAGTAAATATTACATTTCATTCTGGTCTTTGAATAATTGTAATTAGTTGACCTTCTTCACTTTTGAAAACCAATTGCTTTATAAAAACAGTTCGAATTTTGAAAAATTAGTTTTTGAACTATTTTCAGACCAATATATAGAAATCTCAAATTCTAATGATGAGAAGATTGTTTTCTTGGATTTCTCTAATCTCCAGTTATAACTAACTGAAATTTTAATTCTTAAATCGCCGAGTCAGTATTGAAGCAAATAGAATTAGGCATCAAGATTTTCATATCCGAAAAAAATTCCCTGACTAAAGAAGGTTTTTCCATGACAATCAGTCAGAAATATATCAAAAATCAGAAGAGGTCTTCGGCTCATCTGAAGCTCGAGACGGGAATAAAAAGGTGAAATCGGTCATAAGCGGAAAACAAGGAGTGAAAGATGTCCATCGAGGGCTTTGAATTGTCGACGGAAAAACAAAATTAGTTACTACTATGCAAGCTGCCTCATAATTTGGCAATTGCAAAGGAAGTATTAAGAGTTTGTCCAAAAAATTTGCCATAAGCCTTATATCACAAAAGTTGGTAGTCTGTAATCATTCATCGCCACATGCCAAATATTTACTTTTTTTTTCCAAATCAAAGCCAAAATGAATCTACAACTTACATTTTCGATTCCAATTGCAAAAAAAATAACAACTGGCAGAAATTTTCCCCAGCAGCTAAGCTAAGCAGTTTCGCAATTCCTCAGATTTCGATATCTACGCCAAACTGAAAAGACAAGAAAAATTGCCTATATCAGGGCTCAAGCTAGTTGAGCTCTAAGAAATCGCTTTGATATAACACCAGGCCGCCGCGCATGAAATGATAACAAATTTTTGCTAGTTTTACTGTAGATTTTCAACACTGTCCAGGTTGACCAGCTTATAAAAAATTTTGAAAACTTCCTAAGAATTATGCTCTGCTGCAGAAAACATACGAAACTTCTTCCGGCGACGTATAAAGCCGTATTAATCAATCTACGGCACCCTAGCTAATTTATTTATTTACCCCTTTCTTATATCCCTAATTACTATATAAAAAATTAACGTTTGTCTCATACAAGTCTGTTCTTCACTACTTTTGGCACTGGGTTTAAATTTTCACACCTCTGAAAAAAAGCAAAAATTATTAAGGCGCCGAGGAAGGCCGTACCATGTTTTAACCTATTTCTATCGTAATTTTTGCACAGTTTAGATTGTCCTGCAGGTACGCTCGACGGCAATAAAACTCGACCTTGAAATAGTTCCAAATGACGAACTTAGTGCTGCTGCTTATCAGGTCGTACCAAGTTCTGGAAGTTGTTCTGAGGTATTGTTTTCGGATAGAAAGTTATATGCGTTCCTCAAATTGTTTGAAGAAATTTGCTCCATAAGATTCAAAGTTATTAAAGATTGCATGAGCGCTTTCCTGAAACACGAAAGAACCACAAAACTGGGAAAGTTTTGAGCAGGCAACATATTTTTTTAGACGAGCCTCTTTGTTGTTGATCAGTTGAAACCATGAACTGCAACATAAAAAGAACAGCACTGTTGAGACCAATTTTTTAATTGATTCAATTTTTGCGTACTTTTATTACTTGAGAAATTTTTCCGACAATTTTTACTTTTTAGTTATGTTGTTTTATAATGTCTTAGTTGTTTTGTTTTGTTTGGAGAGAACTCCATGGCGCAATTTTCGTGTATATTATGGCTCAATCCATCAATAGCTATTTCAGTAACTCCACCACCGACTGCGCCACGCCCGGAATGAAAATGAAGAAGAGAGAAACACAAAAATCATACTGAAAATATCTCAGAAAGTCTGTCGACGAAATGTAACTAGATAGCTTTCTGACCCTTCTCACGTCATATCATTATTTATTGCACCCTATTAATCTTGATAAGGCTTAGCAAGACACCTTATTATTCTTGGTAAGTCCCTAGTAAGGCATCTTAATAATTTTGACACGGCCTCAATGCGGTACCGTATAAATCTTAATACGGCGCAGTAGTACACTTGGCAAGAACTTAGTACGGCTTTCTTCTAAGACTTTTACTGTGCCGTACTACGGCCTTACCAAGTTCTCTAAGGTCGGTCAACCTGGTTGTTGAAAACACTGTGCACTACTCATTTTTTTGTGTTTTAATGTATTTGTTCACTGATATGATCAATACACCACGTTTACAATGCATTGTCGTAGTAATTTACAAAGCAGTATAATAGTAAGTTCTTAGCAACACAATTAGTTTATGTAGAAACTTTTTCAGATCATTAAAACTCCTTTCGCCATCATTTGTTGAGTAAACTTCTTGCACATATTGTAAACTTTTACAATCTTTTTTTATCATTTTTACATAATTATACCTTTTTCATTGCGAAATTTCGTAACTTTACGGAATTCGGTGAATTCGCCGCTTATCTTACTTAATTTCATTGCTTTTCCCCGGCTGTAGAATCAAGTAACTTGAAATAAATTGCTAAGTCTTTACCAATGAAAAAATTATATAAAGCTTTGTATAATCAATATGAGATACAATCTACCGATCAAACAACACGAGACTATTATATCTACAATTGAGTTATGAAATTTTACCGCACTAGAAGCCCAATTTAAGTTTTGTAGATAACGGCGTTGACAACTCGGAACGTGAGCTTACAGTCAAGAGATGGCTTAGAACGTGCTATGAATTCTTTGCTTTCGCTTTCTGATACCCTCTACATTCAATAACAGTTTTGTAAATGCGAGAAGGGTTCAACGCGAAAGTCAAAACCAGGATCCCAAAGAAAAAACCCCAGTAAAACAAAGCGCCACATTTAATCAGGACCGAATAATTGACCACAAGATAGTAAACTGTGAAGGTAAACAATATCTGTCTCAGTCCGTACTGAAATGGCAAACTTTTCACGATCCAATCCACGAACCAATGATTACCCATGCCAAGTTTGCGGAACAGGAAAATCAGGCTGTAATTAACGTGGACAGCCTCGTTTCCAGCGTTGAGAAGGCAAATAAAATGGGGCCTATTTTTGTCTACACCACCGCCAACCGACCAAACGAGCATTCCGGCGACTAAATGGTGAATTATCAAAAATATAAAACTGGGATTGGAGAAAAATTCAATTGTACTGCGAGATGTGATGTACAGCAGGCACAGGTCGAAGATAAGGTAGCCGATGTAAGACTGGAAAATCAATCTGGATGTCACAGTACTTCCCACAATTCCCAGCGTGTCCTTGTGCCATAGAGCATAGATAAAGGCACATGAACCCTAAACATTAACCCATTAAATACAACGGCAAATTTACCGACTTTTCGTCTGGGACCTCAACCTGGGTTGTTTGCAAATACCTCAATATTTTTTAGGGAGATTCTAATCAACATCTTACCAATATCAGATCTGTGTGATATTATCATCCAGTATAAAGACCTTACTAAGATCACCGTCAAAATCGAGCTCTTATTTAGATCATTGTGGAACATCAACATTTTTACTAAGATCATTGTGAGTACCAGGCTTCTACTCAGATCATCGGCCAATTTTAAAATCTTACTGAGAAAATCGTCAATACCAAAATCTTGCTGAGATCAATGTCTATTATCAAAATTTTAGTGAGTTTCTCGTCAAAATCAAGCTCTTTCTTAGATCAACGACCAGAATACAGATCCTACTAGGTTAATCGTCAATATCAAGCCCTTACTGAGATCAACGTACGATATCAAAGTAAAACTGAGATTGCCCTCCAATTTCAGTATCTTAGTGAAATCATACTCAAAATCAAGCTCTTACTGAGATCGTCGGCCGATAAAAATATCGCACGGAGGTCTCCGTCAATACCTGACTGATATCATCGTTCTGACTGATATCATCGTTCATTACTAAGATCTTATTGAGATCATAGTCAATATCATGATTTTACTGAAATCACCGTCAATTATCAAGCTCTTACTCAGATCATTGGCCAATATTAGACTATTGCGCAGATCATTGTCTAATATCAAAATATTATGTCTTCGTCGGTATCAAGCTCTTAGCGATATCATTGTTTAAAAACAGGATCATACTGATGTCACCGTCAATATCAAGTTTTCACGAAGATCGTTGTAAAAAATCAAGCTCTTACTCAGATCAACGGTGGAAATTGAGATCTAACTTTGATCATCGTCAATATCAAAATCTTGCTGAAATCAATGTCTAACATCAAAATCTCACTGAGGTTCTCGTCAATATCAGGCTCTTTCTTAGACAATCGGCAAGTGTAAAGATCCTATTGAGTTCATTGTCAATATCAAGCTCTGACTTAGATCATCGGCCAGTAGAAAGATCAAGTAGATTTCATTGTCAAAAACAAACTATTTTTGAGATCATCGCCCAATATTAATCTAAGACTGAGATCATCAACTAATATTCTTACTCTACAGAAAAAAAACTTTTAAAATCAAGCGCTGACTGAGATTATTGTCCAATATCGATATATTATAAATTGTCAAATCAAGCTTTTAATGAGATCTTCGGCCAGAAAAATATCGTACTGAGGTCTTCGTCAATGTCAAGCTTTTAAAAATAGCATCGTTCAAAAACTTGATCTTACTGGGGATCTTGTCAATATCAAGCTCCTACTTAGATTACAGGCCATATTAAAGATCTTATTGAGGTCATCATCAATATAAAGCTCTTATTGAGGCCATCGTTCAATATAAACATAATATTGAGATCATCGCCCAATATCATTATTTTACTGAAATCATCGTCAAGATTAAGCTCTTGCTGATATTATCGCTCAATATCAAGATCTTACTGATGAATTTTTGATTTTCAAGGATTTACTGAAATCATCGGCAGAATTAAGCGCCTGTTGAGATTATTATCCAATATCAAGCTCTTATTAAGATCAACCTCCAATCTCAAGACTTCATTTTGGTCCTCGCCAAGATCAGTCTCTTACTGTGATCATCGTTCAATAATAATATCTTAGTGAAACTATCGTCAAAATAAAGCGCTTACTGAGATCATCGTCCAGTACAAAGATCTTGCTGAAGTCATTGTCAATATCAAAATTTTTCTGTGATCATAGTCAAATATCAAGCTCTCAATGTGATCATCGGCTAATATCAACATTGTTGTCATTATCAGAAATTTGGTGACATCAATATCCAGTATCGTGATCTTATTAAATTGATCGTTCATTATCATGAATTTACAGAGACCATCGATCAATAGCATGATCTTACAGAATTCGTCAGTAGCAAACATTTACTGAGATCATCGTCCATAATCATTATCTTATTGAGATCCTCGTCAATATCAATAACATACTGAAATCATCGTCGAAATCAGAAAATTACAGATAATGTTCTCAAAAACTTATAAATTTAGGTTACTTGACAGGCACTAGATAAGCGTAATATGAGCTGGAACTCACCGAGAAACCAGGTATGAATCGCAATATCCGGTAGTTCGCGCGCAGTTCTCTAGACCAGTCCAGTTTAGCGTTTCGAGGAGAAAGCTCTATCATTAAGAGATGAAACAAACATGTCACCACATAAAAAGTTATGAAAGTGAGGCTTATTATAACGAACATCATTTTGTCTGTACTCATATAAGTGGTCAAATCTTTGTTTTTTTTCGTTTTTAGAGCAAGAGATCATTTCATGGTTTCGTTTTAAATGACTCCCTTGAAAGATCTCAACTCCCGCCCAATTAGATGTCTTTTCTTTCTCTTGTACACAGCAAACTAATGAAATGTTAAACATTTAGCACAGAACGTATGATGAAGAACAAACATTTAATTGTTCTATCCCCCAAATTACTGAACATCAACCTTCTCAATCCACCCTTTACAACGAATATTGTTTTCGCCGCTATTATCTCCTCCAAAAACGTGAACAAAAAAGGCGTAAATTAGCTAATTCTGATTGCAGGAATCCCCGAGCTAAGGTCCAGGACCGAAAATCGATATGTCCAGAACAAAGTCAACGCAGATGGGAGTGGGGGGGGGGGGGGGTGGGGGGCGTCGAGTGTGCAAAAATAGAGACTGGAAACAAATTTCAACGCACGAAAATCTGAACACCGGCAAATTTGAACGCACGAAAATCCGCAATTAGGGATCCTTGAATGCGCACAAAATTCTGCCGAAGAAAAAACGCAAAAAAATTGAGTGCCTAGTTTATTTAAAACAAAATTTGTCACCCAAATCACAACTTTTACTGAGAAAACCTCACCTCTCTTAAGCTCATAATTAATAAATTCATTGATATTGATGAATTAGGCCAGCTTGAATTCATCGTTCGACTCCTTAGTACCAAAGTCGCCGATTGAAGTCATAGACAAGCCGACCAATCTTCATTCTTTTCTTGAAGCTCCTGCCGAGATCCCCTGCCTCGCAATGTCCCCCGATATGATATATGATGGTCATGCAAGGAATGAGGCGTTCATTGAGAGTTTACCCTTCTAAAATTCACTCAAGAAAAAGTTCGAGGTAGGGGGTAACGCATATGAAGGATACTTCTAAGAATTTACCTTTTTCCCCGATTCCTTTAAAACGATGTAAGAGCTAGTGCGGTTAGTGGGGAAATGGAATGAACGAGAGGACTTTTCAGAAATCACCCCCCCCCCCCCCCTGAGTATTCATCCAAAAAGATAAAAGAGTAAGTGTTAATGGAGTAAACAGAGTTTTTGAGACCCACTTACTACTAGCCCCAAATTAATTCAAGAGTGATGTGGTATAGAAATAACAATACAAATATCCATGGCTAATGGGAAGAAGACTACCACAGTTAAGAATATAGTGCAACTTTGACAGTTGCTTTTATTTAATAAATATTCTTTGGAACTGAACGAAATATTTAAAACGTCATTGTGGTTATTTCTGTTGTTTGAGTCGGTTCGCTCTGGGTTATTTAGGATGTTCCTTGGGCTTCTTCTATTGCAACGGCACTATGTGCAGAAGCAACAAATTTTATATACAATAATTATTCGGAATTACCAATCAGTAGAATTTCAAAAGAATTTTGATCGACCAATGACAAAACAATGCTGAAGAGATAATTGAGCTAGTCAATGAACCAATCACGCTTGACCCAAATTACCCATAGACAAAGTATTGCTCGAAAAATGAGCTGTAAGAAAAACTTTTTGTATAATTGTGTTTTTGTATAATTGTGCAAAATTTCAATAGAATTTTGATCGACCAAATGAAAAAACAATGCTGAAGAGATAATTGAGTTCAATTATCTCTTCAGCATTGTTTTGTCATTTGATCGATCAAAATTCTATTGAAATTTTGCACAATTATACAAAAACACAATTATACAAAAAGTTTTTCTTACAGCTCATTTTTCGAGCAAAACTTTGTCTATGGGTAATTTGGGTCAAGCGTGATTGGTTCATTGACTAGTTAACTAGTCAATGAACCAATCACGCTTGACCCATATTACCCATAGAAAAAGTTTCGCTCGACAAATGAGCTGTAAGAAAAACTTTTTGTCGACTGTAGTCAGAGAGCTCGAGGGTGCAGTTGTAGTATGAAAAATAGCGACTGGACTTTTTTCTTTTCATATGGCGAAATCTAAGCCTAGATAGACACAATTTGCATTTTGAAACAATTTAGATAAACATTTTGTTCAGAAAAGAAAAAATGGCTCTCAATTTTACTCCAAAATCAAAAATCCCGTCGCTTTATTATTTTCAAATTTCAATTTAAAAAACAGAACAAATTGTGAATAATTAATGAAAAATTGAGACAAAAACAGAAAGAATTTTTGGAGAAAAAAAAAGAAAAAAAAACGAGTTTTCTTTCCTGATATATCAAGTAAATTTTAATTCTTTACTCTCATCATGAACGGTAAAATCAGTCAACGAAAGTACTATTTGAGTGGTATAGATATTTTTACTTAGTATAAATACACAATAAACTTAAGCAATAACTTAAGTTGAACACAACATCCTCGTAGATCAACAATTCGTATGATCTATTTGAAGCCAGAACAACCTTGGCAATGCCTCCCATTGTTAGGCAGCTCGAAACAACAGAAAATCTATAGGAAAATTAAAAGGAAAAAAAATTGATCCTCTGGTTTTCTGCTCCGATAAAACTCTAAAATATTCTCCAAAAATCTAAAATGCTCAGTGAAAAAAATATTTTTCTCAGTTGACCTCATATGAAATGCTTCTATAAAGACGATTGGAAAAAAATATTTGAGAACAAGTTGTAACAATAGATATTCTCAGTATAATATTTTTCCTGATTCCTTACTGGCACGAAATTTTGTGATTTCAACCGGATCCTTCAGTTGAATTTCTCTGAAAGATAAGTGCATCATATGACAGTTATATTGCAAAAAGTGTGAAAACAATTCGTTAAAATTGTTTCTTCTAATAATTTGAAAAATTAACAAATGATTTTTTTCACTTGAAGTTTATTGGAAACTGTTTTGCTTGTTATTCGGTCAGCAAAAACTACCACGGCCTACATAGGCTGTGTTTCTTTCCACTTTTTGGCCGGCGTTTTTATTGGACAGGTGACAAATCATTTATAGTTTTGAAATTATTTCTGCAATTTTTTTCATATGAGACTCAAATGTTCAATTCACGATTGTAGAAAAAGTCTGTTGGCCCAGAAGAATGCGTTCATTTAGATCAATCAATTTAGCTTTAATCATCAGGGAAAATTCAATTATCATCAACCTCTAATGGTTATTAAAATTTTCCACGCTTTTATGGATCATTTAGTACTAAAATGAGTTTTGGCGCCATATAAAACGATGTCAATTCTTCCTTCGCCCAATACAGAAGGACTATACATGCCAATTGCTCCACAGTATCCACTCTACAGAGGAAAATATATAAAAACAGTAACCATAATTTAATCAAGTTTCAATTCTGTCTCAAATCAATAATGGAAACCACATTCAAAAAAGCTTAGTATAGCAGCGCATAGAGACGAAACAAGTAACAAGTTTTCGCTGAGATTTCACAAAAATTTGATTTGTAGCGTGTTTCCTTTCTTCTGAGTTACAAAAAAACCCTCATTTAAAAACTTCTCGCAAACATTTTGCAATTTATCGTTGATAGCAATTGCGTTTTTAAACTTTCTGTAAAATCAGTTCTTTTTTGAGCGTACATCAGAAAAATTGATAGTTATAGTAGGCAATTTAAGAGGCAGTAGATAAATGTTCTCTTTTCGTTCAGCTTTTTTTGTTTAATACCTTAAATACTTCACTTTATCTAAATGGATATGTGAAAGAAAACAACTTTCCCTTGAGCCAACGTAGTGAGAAAAAGTTTAGCTACATTTATTCTGTTAAACGTTCTTCTGTATTATTCTGGTAACCTCCCGGCTGCTTTTCCGATGATAGAAAAATCTCAGAGGCCTGTTTTTATGAGTGTGTAATATCACCTGCAAACTTTTCAAAAAGTTTATAGTTTTCCTATATGAATTTTAGTTTGTTGTGTTGCTTTGTAATTTTATGCGTTATGCGTTCTTTTTCTTAAACAATGCGATTTGATTCTAGTTTGCTATATCAATGCTCTTATTTTTTACTTGAGTAATTTTACTAT
Organism: Convolutriloba macropyga; assembly: GCF_964194025.1. Lineage (NCBI taxonomy): Eukaryota > Metazoa > Xenacoelomorpha > Acoela > Convolutidae > Convolutriloba > Convolutriloba macropyga. Next base: position 4,556,140 of record NC_134482.1, on the reverse strand, counting down.
GCCGTTCCCATGTCCGATATGGAAACAGAGGATTAAAAAATCCCAAAATTTTGTTTTGAATGCAAATAGAGTGTTCTTGACCAGTTGACTGGCTTATAAAAATAAATTCTCCAAATTTCTTTAGTAATCCGGGTACCCGGGCAATTTAATCAGTTATTTACGACGCTAATACGGACCCCAGATATTTTTTTTGCAACAAGTAAATTAAAATTATAACCATACGGTTAAAATAACTTGAAACAAAAAATACTTCAAATCGTTCAAACAAAATAAAATCATAAACATCAACAAATTTCTTAAAGAAACACATTATAAAGTTTTCTTCCGATTGTTTTCTTCCTAAATATAAAAATGACTTTAAAAAGCTCCTACGTTACTATTCAAATGAATTTTTCATGTTGTCTTTCATTCAACGTTTTCTTAAAAACAGTTTTCTTTTTTTTGCCAACCAAAGCCACTGTATACAACCTTAGCGTAGTGTCTTGATACATTTAACAAGTCTTAGTTTTTTCTCTAAAACTTATTTAGTGCTGGTGCGGCCCGAGAGTTTTTTTCATGTTTGATCAACCAAGGTTTTTTGAGAAGCTGGTGCAGACGTTTCTGTAAGGTACCATTTCTGTAATGCAAACAAGATGCCTATAACAACATTTTGTTCGAACCATAACAGTTTCTAGCCGAAAACAGCAAAAAAAATTGTTCGTCTTTTGAAGATATATTCACGCTTGAAATGATTATATATGAGTTTCTCTTTTATCAGATCTGAGCGATGTTGCAAGTGTGTGTATAAATAAATCTGTGAACATATCTGACGTATGAATATTTTTGGTATATTTTCGGCGGATGTCCAGGACAAAGATACGCCTCAGTGTTACCTCATGATTTCTTTTGTCTTTCTTTGGCCATATGACATGCAGCAAAACATGTAGCTAATCTCGCAGAATAACGTGATCAAATTTTTGATTCGTTTTTGATAAACTGCGTTGATATTTATTCAAAACTTATAGTTGTATTATAGTTTTTGTAGCTTTATGATCAAGTCTTGAGTTTGTTGCACGTGCGGAGTTTTAATTTAATCTAGCCAAAATTCGATTTTTAGCCAAATGTATCAAAAATTTTTTGTGCATTATTCTGTACATTTTTTACTCTTAATAATATTTAATTTTGGTCCCTGCGAAATGGCATCGGAAATTTTTTTTGACTTCACCCTGTTTTCAGCTGCATTTTTTCTTATTACTCCCAACATTTCAGAGTGTTCTTTTACTTACTTTCAACCAAACTTTCGTTTTTGTAAAACTGCTATCTAATATAAGTTAGAAAAGAACAGGACAGTATCATCCGCAAATTTCTAATTTTCAAGTTGCATTTTTTAAAAAAAATTAATTGTTCCTCAAATTTTCATCCCTCTGGTTTTTTGTGGCAACACTTCTTCTCACAGGTTAGTAAACGTTCAATTTCCTCCTTACGATGGAAGAGACCCTGGAGAAGTTGCGACATAATTTAATTGTCCTTCCCGGAGCCCCCCTGGAATTGCAGTCCCTAAACCCTGCTGTCAACTTCCTACTGGGTAAAGCAAAAACAGTGCGTACGTTATACCACATGAATTTGCATGGGCTGGTTGTGAGCGAACAGGTACCACTAAATTTAAAGGGCGATAACAATGCAGGGGCTTCTGCTAGTCAACAATCACCAGAGAAAGTTTCGCATGGTTGCCTGTTCATTCCTGCCCCGAAATTTGACAAAGTGATTGTAATCAAAAACGTAAGTTCACTTTCAAACGATGACTCTGTTAGCCGAATAAGCAACTCAGTATTAGACCAAATCCATCATTTGAACAATTTGGTCCACTATTTGAAGCAGAATGCGGGGTTGAAGGGGTACAATAAGCTGGTTGTTCAATTTTTAGTGTGCCACCCTAACAAGTTGACCGAGCATACCCAATTTGCTTGCTTGAAATCAGCAATTTGTTCTCAGGACGCCCAAAAAAATTGCTCCAACCTTGACCTTAGTATTGATTTCATCCGTGAAAACAATTTGGAAACAAAAGTTTTGAAATGTATAAAAGAAACAACCCGTCAGACAAAACTTGTAGAGAATCTGATTTCGCATTGCATTAATACAATTCCGCAAGCAGAGATGTACCATTTAAGCAAGCTTAAATTCAATCTACTCTCGAAAAAGCATGAAACATTTGAACAGATTGACGAAGTTATTCAACTTTTCGACTTCTATTTTCCTGACCGCCATCAAAAATTGCTCTCCGTTCCTCATTTTAACCGAATTGAAGATCACATGCTGTACGCATACACAAATGAGGGTGAACTGGGCAAATTCTGTGATTATGCGGGCTATTTGGGTGAAGTTAGACTCTTCTCCGAGAAACTCTTAGCCAATTTAAAGAGTCCCACAGGGATTCTGCTGAAAAATTTCTCGAACGATCACCTTAACGAAATACTGGATTTTGGATTCTGTGCAACGCAGCAGTTTGAAATTGACTGGCTGTATCTTGGTGCCATATATATTGTTGCATTTGAAGTAGGAATGTCAGAAAACCCCCAGCTTCCAAGATCTGCAATTTGTAACAAAATCGAACAGACAATAGAAAAAACCATTCCACAAATGCAAATGATATTATACTCTCTTTTGGTGCCATACAATGAAAAAAGAAATCAGAGAGAGAAATGTAGTTTCGACAAGTTAATTCAAAAAATGTTCAAGGTTATTGTGTTCTTACCAAACATAACTTTGGATTCATTAGTCACCGAATTTAAATTAATCAGAGAACTTTGTCAATCGTCCAAAAATGACAAAAAGTTGGCATCTGGAGGGTTACAGAAAATCAAAACAATTTTGAATGTACTCAAAAATAAACAGCAAATTTGCAGCTCAGTTCTCTTTCTGGTCGAGGACAAAGGTCAAAGTAACGGATTAAAGCTAGTTCGCTTAGCAGAAACGCTTGAAATAGTTGACAGTGATTGCTCTTTAGAAGAATTTTTTTCCTGCACAGACTCAGTCCAAGAAAGTCTGTTGAAATTTCTTTGTTCAATGTTTTCTTTTGCGAGACTGAAGAGCATTGAGAATACTAACGACAAGACAGTTTTAGAAGTAGACGATCGTTACAAATTATCTCGGAAAAAAGTGTCACAGGAAGATAATGAACAGAAAGCAGAGACATCAACCGGTATATTGTCATATTCTAACTTCGTTTTGAGTCCTCAGCAGCATCGAATATTATCTGACAACAGCAAAACACACTTGGTAATCACAGGTCAACCCGGGACTGGGAAAACAACCCTTCTTTTGGCTAAAGCCGAAGAGTTAGCTCGGTCAGAAGAAGTTACAAAGATTCACTTTTTTTATGATAAACTAAAAAAGCTATACGGCAAGTTTTTAAGAAAATTGTACCTCAATTGTTGTAGCGGAGAAACGAAGGAAAAAATCACTTTCGTTCCAATCGACACCAGGGATTTTGAACGTTGGATATCGGGTGTACCGGATGTAGTCACTTTACACCTATTTTCATTTTGTTCCAATTAAAAGAAATGCTTGTTGTTTACGACTTAAAGCCAGAAAAACAATCAATACGAGAAGTGTAGTGATGTCACAACTAATTGTCTGCCTCTTCTTTTCTTCAGAATTTTTTCAGAATTTTTCTTTCAGAAGCTTTGTTGTTTTTAACAATGCTTTCGAACTTCCAAAATCTATTATCTAAGCAATCTATGAACTGAATCAAAAATAATATAATTTAAACAAATAAAGTTGGCCATCGAAAAGAACATTTTATTGAATCACTTCACAAAACAATAGGAATAAAAACAGTTTATGCGGTTATAGGTAAGAAAAACTGCGTACATTGTCAGCATATTTTCAGAAACTTGAAGTCGAATGAAATGGATATTGGAAAAAAAACATGGTTTTCAACCTCATGAACAGTTCAAAAGTGCTGGCTTAAAAATTTTACAAAATGTTTCAGAAACTCAAAAAAAGAAGTTGAAAAAAAGCTCAACAAAAATAATACAGAATGAAAATCTTTTCTTTTACATCACTTATTAACTCCAGGCCTAAAAATGGTAATCAACTTAGTTCTTCACTCGTTCAACAATTCTAGGTTTACGTCGTTAGAAAACTAACGTCTAATTTTTGAGCCCGAATTAAAGAATACATAACAGGAACAAGAGATGCAGATGATAACAAAGCATTTTTTCGTAGCCATTTTAGCAGCAATTATCCTTGAAAGTCAGATAACGCACGATTTTTCGTGCTCTCCAAAAACAAAACGTTGTGTTAAGGGAAAAGTCTTATCATTGCCTCCACAAAGCAGAAAGCGAATATAACAGACAAAAACAGAAAAGCTGAAAAAAACTCCAGAAATGTTCAATAACAAGAACAAACAGAAGTCAAGACTCTGTGAGATAACTTTTTGAGTAAGTTCAATTTCTTTTATATCTAATTATTGCATTAAGTCTCATGATATCAGTATCATAGTAGAGGTTATAGTTATATTATTGTACAAATAAAGCTATGTAAGAATTAATCATATCCCCTTGAAATACTATCAGTCAAATTAATGAAGTTTTGACCATAACAGAAGACTAAGTTGACAGAGGACAAATAGCGCGAATGAATTCAATGAAGAGCACATCGAAATTTTTGATATGAAACTTTTTTCCAAGCAATTACAGAAGAATTACTTGAACTGTGCAAAAAAATTCGCGTTAAGGTTTAAAATTGAACAGTTAACACATTTGAAAAGAGTCGCCGGGCTAAAGCAATTAACTTGGTTTGATGTACAAAACAGCAATAGAACGCCCAATAATGAAATAAAACATATATGTCAAAAATTAACAATATTATTGAAACACACAATAACAGAAAACTCTTTTTGCAGGGTGAACACATTTATTATTTTGGAGTAATAGAGTTAATGAAAAAAAATATGTAGTTTTATGTGTCAGCTTACTCAATGTTTCAGAATTCATTCTCAGCATCCCAAGTGAATTTTTTTCTTTCTTGTTCTTAGTCGTAATATCTGTTGCAGGGATTGGGCGTGGAGACAGAGCCAATAACTAGATCTTGACGAGGGGTGATCTTATTCGGATTTCTCCCTCGCGTTAGATTGTTTCTGGAACTAAATCTGTGTCTTGGGTCTTTTTGCCTTCATTTTCTTTGTCTCTCTCAGTCGAAGTCTCTGAATCCAGTGAACTGATTGGGGATATGTCCTAGTTAATAAAGGCATTTAACGTATGTTAAAGTATGTCCGTGGAATTTTGGGCGTTGCCGCTTTCTAGCTGGCTCTCTGCCCGAAGGCGATACTTGTGAAGTTGAAACTGACTTTGATCCCAGGTTGGCCGAACTTGGAAAACTTGGTACGGCCGTACTACGGCACCGTATAAGCTTTCGATCAAAACCGTACTAAGATCTTGTCAAGTTTTCTACGGGCCGTAGTAAGGCCGTACTAAGATTTCTAAGGTACCATACTAAGGCCGTACCAAGATTAATAAGGTCAAATAATAGCTGGGATATTGTCGGAGAAGGCTCCAGGCAAGTTGACAAACCGACTTTTCCAGTATGTTCTGGGTGCGTTTCCCTCCTCCTTTCTCATCCGGCTGGGGATTGGCTATAGCGGAGTTACAAACAAACAACTATAGGAGAGTTTGAGAAGAGCACTAGGTAAAATACCAAGCTTGAACTCCATCTCCAATGAAAACAAAGCATAATAAATCGTTACTTTAATTTTTTTTTTAAATTCGCTAATCGCGAAATTCGGTACGGCCTTAGAAGAGGCGTAACAGGTTTTTGCAACTTCGAACTGTTTCGAGGCAAAATTTTTGACGATCAGACCTACCTGCAGACCAAATTAAATTTCGAAAACATTACCTTAGAAAAATTACAAAACTTGATAGGGCCTTATACGGCACCGTACTAAGTTATATAATTTTTCAGAAATTTAAAAAGTTATACCCAATGCCATAAAGTGATGAAAAAGCGATTGTATGAGATAAGTGATAGATTTAAAGTCGATTTGAGGAATTTAGAATTTGCAAATTGGTAATTACATCAATTGGCTACGGTGCCGTAGAAAATTTATTACGGCCATAAACGGTGCCGTACAAATGGCATGGTATAATTCTTCGTAAGTTCTCAATGTTTCTTCTAAGGTGGTCAACCTGGGATGTGTTGGTAGGTACTTGCTCCGACGGTTTTTCTATTTGTAATTGAAAAGTAGAAGTTTCTTGTGAAGTTGGTACTTGTATTGTGAGCGAGTGAGCTTCCTCTTTGGATCTGTTTTCTGAGCTTTGTGACAGTTGCCGCTCTGCTAATTTTCGACTTTACAGTGGATACGGCAGATGTTGCATCCCGTTGACAATGTAGAGTTTCACTTTTCCTAGTTTTTTTTTTCTTATGGATCAATGGTGTGTTCCACCATCGTCTCATTACTGGTCTTAGCGTCCTGAAAAATTTTGCAAGGTCACTATTGAAAACTTTGAAAGATGATTTTGCGGGCTGGGTAAATGTTGTTGTGATCGGGGATGATTTGGAAATGTTTGGCCCCTGGTTGGAGAGCTTCGATTAATCTGGAGTGATTTCACTTAGATCTCCTAAGGTTAGGCAGTTTTCAAGCCAATTTCACCTGAAGAGAGGATTTACTACGCAGAAGAGGGTTGTTGAGTTTCTGACCAGGAGTTATTCGTGCTTCCTTGGCTTTTGAATCGCGATGTCTTTGTCCCGCACGGGTCGAGGTTTTTGGGTAAATATTCGTAAGAAATGCGGTGAATGCGGTGAATTTTCGTAAGAAATGCCGTGATTGCGGTGAATGCGGTGAAAAAAAAAATAATTCACCGCTTTTCACCGCATTTCTTACAAAATTTCACCACCAAATTCACCGCATTTCTTACAAAAATTCACCGCATAGACTATTATGGCAAAATAATGTAATAAATGCGGTGAATGCGGTGAATGCGGTGAAAAAAAATAATTCACCGCTTTCTCTCAAGCGGTGAATTATTTTTTCTCACCGCTAGATTCGGTGAAAAAAATAATTCACCACATTTCACCGCATTTCTTACAAAAATTCACCGCATATGGTTTCCAAAGTTTACTCAATCTGATTTAAATTCACAAGAATTAACAAACAAGTAAGTGACAGTTGGCGCAGTGGAATAAGCATTGGAAGGCATGCAGGAGGTCAGAGGTTCGAACCCGTGTAGGGAAGATTCTTTTTTGTAAGAATACTGAGAACGCGGTGAAAAAAAATAATTCACCGCAATTCACCGCATTCACCGCAAAAAGATGTAAGAAATACGCCGTGAAAATTATTTTTTTTCACCGCATTTCACCGCATTTCGTACGAAAATTCACCACCAAACCTCGACCCGGGCGCTTCCTTCTGGGCTTCGCACACGGCTAAATCGCTTCACTCTTGGTTTATCCAACCATTGTCATCCAATCACTAACTCAATCACTTTACGATCTCCAACAGGCTTGATAGAATTAGGGATGGCGTGGAGGTCAATCGAGAACAAGTTAAAGTGATAGAGAGAGAGAGAGAAAAGACACTTGAATTACTATCATACAGGTACAAGTACCAGAAAAATGTAACCAACATTACATTATTATGACAGAAAGTGTATGGGGAGATGAACAAAAAAAGGTAATTTAAAGTAGTTGAGGAGTTCAAATGTAATATATTCAAGCTCATTGTTCGGGTTTAATAAGAACTTAAGATAAACCTAAAAGTTAGTAAAAACCTAAATATTGTATAGCAGATTAAAGTTTACAAGACCGCCAGTGATCATTGACTGATTTAGAACAATTTGTTGTTTGTGTTTTCAGTAACAATTGTTTTAGAGATTATCTGCTCTGTTTTGAATTGGGAAAGTTTCTGTTTTGTTGTTCGATCAAGCTCGTTCCAAAGACTAGCCGCAAAGCTTCCGTAGGATTTTTTAATATATAGACTTTTAAAAGTGATTACTTTGGAGAACTTGAGAGTGCGGCAATTAAGCTTAAGATCCAAAGTGGGAAACGAAAGGTCAGTGAAAGATGGCAGCTAATTTTTAATGAGTTTAACTAAATAGTTGATACACGAATAAGCAAGAAAATTTTCAAAGCAAAGTATATCGTATTTTTTTCAGGTCTGATGACCGGTCAAACTTTTTTCTGAAAAAGACCGTTTTGATACCCCAGTTTAATTGCCGATCAATTGATGATATCGCCTCTTCGGAAAGGCTTGTTAAAAAAAGAATAGGATATTCTAGTTGACTGAGTACCAGAGACCGATATAGTAACAGCCTTGTTTCTTTGGGTAAACTACCACGAATTTGGGCTAAAGTTTTAATACTTGCCGTCATTTTTTTGACAGTATGTTTCACTTGTATATCATACTTGAGGTGTTTGTCTAAGTGTACACCTAGGTATTTGATGCTGTGACTTGGTTCAGTTTTTTCGTTGCACAAATCTATTGTCATCAATTCGGTTCTTTTTGCTAACGATGGTTTGGAAAAAGTTATGAATTCGGTTTTCTTAGGATTGACCTGACGGTGGTTGTATTAAAAAAAATGGACTAAGTTTTCTAAGCTGTGTTCGAGTTCTTGCTTCGCCATTGAGGATATACATTGGATGTGAAAACAAGTGTATCATCGGCATATTGAACTATTTTGGAGGTGATTCTTAGATCTCTCATTTCATTGACATAAATGAGAAACAAGACCGGACACAGGATGGTTCCCTGCGGAACACCTTGTTTAACGCTGATCCAGTTTGAGCTGATGCCACTAAGTTTAACTCTTTGTAAGCGGTCTGTAAGAAAATTTTGTATTAAAGCACAAGAAAAATTGTCAAAACCAATGGAGACTAGCTTACTTTGCAAGCGATGGTGGCAAATGGAATCAAATGCCTTTGAAAGGTCTAGTGCAGCGCAAAAGACGCTTTCATTAGCCTCCATGTTTTGACGTACACATTCGGTGAAGTATAGCAGAGCATCTTTTGTAGATCTGGACTTTCTAAAACCGAACTGAGTTTGGGATAAACATTATTATCATTGAGGTATCTACTGAGCTAACGGAACAGCAGTTTTTCAAATAGTTTCGATAAGGTTGGTTTCACGGATATGGGGCGATAATTCATTGGGTCTTGGGGGTCGCCCTTTTTGTGAACAGGTGTTATATCTGCTAACTTTAAGGCCTTGGGAAACTTACATTGCATTATAGCAGTATTGAAAATCAAAGTTAGTACGGTTGCCACAATATGAGCACTGTCAATCAATGCCCAAGGTGGGATAGGAGATGGCCCACGAGGTTTGTCTTTTCTAAGTCGCAGTAATTCATCGGTTACTTCGCGTACAGCAAACGAGCGAAAACTAAAACAATTAGAATCTTGCTCATGTTCAGTCTCTCTGAGGTTTGGTGGAGCACTCCTGCTGCGGCCTAGGTTTTCGCCAAGCTCGGAAAACTTATAGTTGAGTAGTTCGACAATTTGCATGGGACCAGTAAAAACGTCGCCAAATGAATTTCTAAGACTATCAATACTCATGCTAGGACGGGCCGAGTTTCTTTGTTCATTTATGAACTTCCATCTGTCTTTGTCTGTAGACAATTGTCGTAGGAGATCTTTATTCACTTTCGCTTCATTACTTGAAATAACTTTTCTAAGATTTCTTTGTTTTTCCCGGTAGTGTTTCCGGTTTGTTTCGTTTTGGTTTTCAAAAAACGTTCTAAAAGCATCTTGCTTTTCTTGCAGGGCATGTTTGCACTCGTCATTAAACCAGCCTTATAAATGACTTTTTCGTGCAGTCCTAACAAAAACTGCTTTTTTAGGAGCGTGAAGTCTTAAGACTCTTTCGAAAGTATTGTTGAAGTACTCCAGTTGTTTTTCTGGATCAGCAAGAGTCCATAGAAAACCCCAATTTTGTTGTGAAAGCGTTTTGCAGAATTCTTCTATAGAATAGTAACGCTTATCAAATATATCGTTTCGGACAGCTTCTTTAGATGTTTTAATATTGCAATGGGATATTACCAACTGAGCCAAATGATCTGATTTGACTATTGTATCACATACGAATGAATCAGTAAAGGAAGTGTCGGTGACAATGTAATCAGTTATGGATGACCCATTTTCATTAATTCTAGTAGGTAGAAAAGTGTTTAGGTAGACAGACTTTAAGACCATAAAGATTGAAAACAGTGCTTAGATTGGTTCTTTCAGATTCTTTGAGATAATTTATGATGAAATCTCCCATGATGGTTAGAGATTTTCCCTCAGCAGCAACAATATCAATGGAACGGTTGAGTGTATTCAGAAAGCTGTCCATAAGACTTTTAAATGGATTATATAAAACCGCAACAACAGCTTTAGTTCCACTTCCAGTGGATGAGTACTCAACCCACATGCTTTCAAAACTCGTTTACTCAAAATGTCTACTCAGATCAGGTCTCACTTTAGGAGACAGGATTTTTGGGACTGCTAAAAGAACACCACCGCCCTTATTGTTGCACTTCCGATCATTTCTGAAAGAGCTATACAATGGATCGAGGTCCCAGAGTTTTTCATCATCCTCAGGTGTCAACCATGTTTCAGTAATGCCAAAGATTGTGTTTGTTGTCAACTCTTGGATGAGTTTTATTAAGTGTGTTCTTTGTTTCTTAGCACTTTGTGCGTTGACGTGAAAAAATTTGAGTAAAGAAGGAGAACGACTAACCTGATGGTGAAGGTCCAAGTAGCCGATTGCTGCTGGTCCGGGGTTTGTCTCCACGTCCCCACATGGTAGTAGGGTCTTTGATATATGGTTTGTTATGTTAATAAGGAGTGTGAGAAAATATGCGACGTTTTTGGTGTGTTTTTTACGTAATTTGATTACCCTGTTGCTGTCAACTGTGTAATTAAGATTTGAAATTAAAAGATATAGTAAGAAAACCCGAACAAGGAGAGAATAGGATAACATCATTAAACTTAGTTACTTAGTTACAGATGAATGGCATTAGACTTAGGAAAGATCAGGGCCTGTTTGCGCCTCTGACATAAGTGTATGTTTGCTTAGTGTTACCGTAGTAGCCACCATTATTGAAATAGTGGTTTCCATTTTTATTAGCTCCGTAAGTATTATTATAATTATAATTATAATGATAATTAGGCTCAAAATTGGGACGCGGCTTTAGCTCTTTTCGTTTATGGGAATCCGCATATATCGCACCAGTAGCTTGATTAGCTCTTTCGCGTGGTCTAGGAATATGGTTAGTAAACGGGGCAACATAGGAGAACAGGAGGCTTTTCAAATAGGGGGTGCCGGTCTCATCATTAAAATGAACAGCATTGTGATATAGCTTGGACCATTTTCCGTTAGACTTCACTTTTTGGTTAAGGGGAATGAGAGAGTATATATCAGAACAAGTGAACATATCATTTAATAGCACATTCACTTGATCAATCTTATCATTAACACCATACAGAGGGTTGTCGTCGTCAAGATTTTCAACAACGGGGGGATTTCACAAATGAAAATCTTTTGCGGCTGAATTTTTTCATATATTTGAGAGATGAGCGCTTTGATATTGTTTGCAATTTCTTCGGTGGATTTGTTAGTTTCCTTAAGAATGCTATTGGTACCATCTTGTATTATGATGGTCTTCAATTGCGCAAAGTTCGTGTTTTGCAGTATCGTCATATTCTCATCCGTTGTGGAACCAGAATACGGGATAATCTCCACATCTAGCGGCAGCTCGTTTTGGTTCACTGTAGCAACAATACTTGAACCCAGTATCAAATTCGTGGTGGTATTAGCAATTTGTCTGGTTTGAAACGACCTGACCTTTAAGTTTTGTGCAGGAGCATCATTGCAGTTGGCGGCTGTAGAGGGTACCACTACATCAGCCTTGTCCACGACACACTTGAAGATAGCTTTCTGCTGGTCCATGATACTGTGGAGCACCTCTTGTTGATTCAGCAGTTGCTTGTTGGTGGCCTCACTGTCTTTGTATTGTTGATGTAGCTCCATGTATACAGCATATGCCTCTGCTTTGGTAAGTTTGTTGAATGCTTCTTGTGATAGTGCCATGCCAGAGTCCAGAATACAGATCCGATCAGTCCTTCGTCTATGCCAGAATCATCCAAGTTTCATTCAGTAGAATCAATCAAGTTTCATTCAGTTCAAAGTACTTCTCGACATCTACATTCATCGTCTTGAGGAACACAGTCCCGTATCTTTTTGAGGATAACATCGTTGTTTGACAGCGAGAAATAATTTTGTGGAGCGCTGGTTGAGGTTATTTTCAAATTTTTCTTCTTGGGAAAGTTCAATGTCCCTGTTTGGTGGTATTGGAGCAAGTTTTCGTGATGAAGGTGGGATTGGAACGAGACCCGTGATTACTGCTGAGCTGTTCTGGATCTTTTTGAAGAAGCACTGGTTTGGGATGTCAAAGTAGTTTGATAAAAACTAGTGTGGACATGTGATGCGTTTGCAGAGTGAGATTTCGGCACTTTATATTCGTGGCAGATAGAAGCAGAAAGCGCGTTTAATTTTGCCTTTTTAGCTTTTGTAGAAGTGATGCTTATTGAAATTATTTGAACTATTTACTTTATCTGGCGTGAGATTGGTTATTTGGCTCTATTGGACTCGTGTCTTTTTTTTCAGTTATTCTTTGTTTTTTACTTGACAATGAGATGAAATATGATCCGAATGCTTAAATACCAACGTATCTGAGTTCGATAGCGGAAAGTTATTCAATCACAAGTTCGTCATCGTAACAATTTTGCTTTTTGGTTCGTTGAGCAGAAAAAAAGTAATAATTCCATACTTGTGCCGGGAATAAGCTCAATGTCAAAATCAAAGGGTAGAAAATTATCATTCCATCAGTTCAAACTTCAATGCAGATTGAAATGAGTATTTTCCAATACGTTTGCAACTTTTTGTTTAAGCTGTTTAAATAATAAATGGCTTGTATCGTTCCAATTAAAAACCTTTTTTCTTTTGTTGAGGATTGCATAATTGTACTGATCAGGGCGTGATTTTTCTCAGAATATGAGCACTTCCTAGGAAAGAGCTTTATAATGTTGTTCATTCAATATGCTATATACTAGTTTGCGAAATTGTACAGCCTAACCAATTGACACTTGACTTTGCAAAAAGATATTTTCCATAATTAGCTCTAAGGTTATCTGTGTTGTATATTTGTGTTCTTTCAACAGGCGTACAATTAATAAGATTTTTTTCATTACTACCTTTACTGACAATTATGATTTGGTCGATAAAAGAAAATGTTTTTGAAAAGAATTTTGCCTCTGATTGCTTTTATAGAATTTGGAAAACATGTCTTGTAAGTCATAGAAACCCGTTTTGAATCTACAGGCGCCAGTGGTTTTTCCTGAAGTAATAATAAAATTCCTCAAATAATTTTCCTCAAATAATAATAAAATAAAGCTTTCGATATTGAATCTGCTAGATTTTTGACATGAGGCATTTGATATTTTTGCTGTGAGTTGCCTAGAGCTTCAGAACTTAATGAAAGTTTGATGGGTTTATCTTTCTTAACTGTAAAGAAAGGGGGAGCTTCAAAATTTTTATATTAATTTTGTTGTACTTTTTCAATCTAACCTTGAGTCATAATTCCCTTCAAAACAGAACTAATTATTTCCTGTAATTTAATTAGAGCTGGTTGACATTTTACGAGGAATATATATAGTTACGAGGAATTGTAGATTGAACAGCCTGAGAGTTGGAATTACTGAAATCAGATTCAGAAAATTAGAAGCAAATCGTGTTTTGATTGGACATTGATCTGCATATAACTGATTAATTGAAGTTAGAGATTAGAATTGTTGAAACGAAAGACCTAGCGGTGAAAACATTTTTCTCAATTTTCTGTGGAGGATGAACATCGTTAACTACTTTTTATCTAACTGGATTTTTATTTCTCTTGTGTCTTCATAAATTGACTCTAGATTTAGATTTTAAGGGCTGGGTTAGACTGTTTTTAGATTTGTGACTTTTCCATAACAATTTGCAATGTCATAGTTATTGCAAGTTTTCCCTAATGCCGGGAATTTAATCCTGTGATCTGTGTTCTCGCTTTTCGGTTACCTAGAAATCATTTTTCCAAAACTTTTTTTCATATGACCATTTTTTTTCAATTGGCTCTCCCTTTACTGGTTTGCGCTAAACGTACCTATCAAATGTTATATTTCTGACATCGACAAAACTTCTATTCAAAAGTTCCCACAAATCAAAATTGACACTTCATCCGAAATGATGGCCCAATGATTTCATTGCAAACCCAAAAGCATGCCATTCCGCGGCTTAGATACGATGAACGTGGCGCTGTTTGGTCACAAAGTTTCCAGGGTTTGCCACAACACAAGATTCCAACATCTTTTCACATTTGAAATTCCATGCTGTTTTCACTTGTTGAATGCAAAGTAATCAATCCCTCACAGATTGTGCTGTTGCGTTTTCTGCTTCGTAGGTAGGCTCGGGTTCCAAAGACACTGTGGCTGTCAATTTGAATTGAAACATAGAAATGAAAATATGAAATTCTGTTTTTTATATCAAGTGTAATAATATGTGAAAATTTTGAAGCCATAGTCTTATCATATATCATAAAACGCTAATACATACTACGATTACAAAACGGTACGAGTAAACATAATTAGGAATCATAAATACAGAGCATCGAGGCCGCTGAGAAAAAATTGAAAACAAAAGCAAACTGCATGCAGAAATCAACTTTGCAATTTTCGTTTTCATTGTAGGCTGAGAATTCGTGAAGACTACGGATTTTTGAATATCTTAACATTCAGTAGTAAAAAAAACTGGGGTTGCTAGGTTGCTCTGAATTGAAAGCGCAAGATCAGTTTTGAGAAATTGAAGCCTTAAATGGTGCGGTGATTCATATTTCATGTCCGCCTTTTGAGTTTTAACCCATATTTCATCGGTTTTTTATGTAACGTTTTATAATGGAATGTTTTTTGGATCTTTTCTGTCTCAACCCCCCCCCCCCCCCTCTCTTCCACAGAATAGATCAAATTTTTGGCATAAATTATGGGCAATGCAGTATTTTGTAAATGGCTGCCTCCGCACCATAGAACCGAGAGACGCCGCCATATGCAGTTTACTCTAGTTTACTTCATATATATATATATATATATATATATATATATAATATTTGCCTTCAAAAAAATTTTAAAAACGAACAATTCTTGTCTCATTAAGTGCAATCAACTAATATTGAGTCAAGCTGGTGAAACCAGACGGATAGTTTAGGTTTATTCGCACTGTCTTCATTGGACGTATCTCAGATATTTAGTTTAACTAATGAGACCGTGTAACATGCACGTAAAACCAACTTAAGGAATAATTTGAACACAAAAACAGCAGCGTAACTCTAAAAACTTTTTTGATATGTTTTGTAACGGCTTCCCAGATTTAAAATAAAAAAACTAACTAAGCAAGAACTAGCCCCCTTTCAATTATGCTTTCTCATGCTAAGAATTTATATTTAAAATATACTCATACTTCAATAAGTTTATATATATTATCAATTTTTATAAACAAAAACAGTCTAAATCACTCGCTATAGGTTCTGAATAAACCATCAATATCGCTAATGCCTTTATCATCGCATGGTTCAGTAGCAATTTTTTATTGTTCAGTAGTTTGTGAATGATTTTTCTTGCTATCAATAGCAAATTAGTTACATACTTACTCTCGCAAATACTCATATCGTTTTTATAATCTTCTATACTAATTTGATTCGTAATAGTAGGTTTAGTTATTCCCTTCAATTTTCTCTCCTCTTCTCTTTTAACAGTTGTGTAACAATATTACATTGCCTTAAGGCAAAAGCCTCTTCTATTGTATCATTACTTAGCTCATTTTTCCTTATAGCTGACTCATTTTTTTTATAACACTTTTTATTTTTTTTCATTTATTCATCTCAGTTTCTATGCTACTATCTGAAGGAACAGTTATGTTTAAAAATATGCTCTCCGTATTCACATACAGATAACTACCATCTACTTCTCAAAAGAATCATACATAGCTTTTTGAATAATTTTTTTAGCTTTTTCTAATATAACAAAACCTGCATATTTAAACTTATCTAGTTTTTGGGACTTCTTGTTTTTTGTACAGCGGCCAAGTCATCATCAATCTCAACACAATAATTGAAGTTAATAATTTCGAATAATTTAATTTAAATATCTAGATCATTAAACAGCTCCACATCTTGTCTATTGTATAATTCCTCTATTATTTTTCCATAGAATGCATTGTTCATTAAATTAAAGAACACATCCTTAAATTTATCACCTCCAGATTTTGCTTCTTTTCTCTTCTGAATATGATATTCAAAATAAAAATCCTGAACATTCTCTCTTCTCATAAAGTAATCTAATTTTTTTTTTGTTAAATTTTCTAACTTAAAACCACGATCAAATTACCAATCTAACATTTCACCATCAGTCACATAATCTTCTTTATCCGTTAAGTTTAAGATTAATTTTCAATTTGTATTATAATTTCTCTTGTTGTTCTCATTGTGGGAATTAGTAATTTGGTCACCGTTTGCTTTAGAAATTTCTGTAAAAAAGATATAATTTTTTGTCTTTGTTTCAGTTCTTCATTATATTTCTCATCAAAAGTATAGATATAGCCTATATTATAATCCGATTTATTATTTCCAACAGTACTCCAAAAACTAATCTCTCCAGTAGGTAAAATTTGCACCATAGCAGAGAAATATAATTAAATGAAGTGTAAATATTTTAAAATGATTTCTCTACCAGTATAGCAGAAATATTTATATATGTGAGAACTAATAACAGGCTCTTCTTTAAAATATTTAGGTTTAACGTTAGTATATTTCAATTCACAAAACCAAGTTTCAATTCACAAAACCATCTATTTCATAGTATTCTAAAATTTGATCAATAAAATTATCAAATACATCTTCTGGTAATAGTACATCTGTTATAACATAAATTGACATTTAATCTTCAATCGTTTTACAACCTGCCTCTTTCCAACCATTTATTTTTTTTTTCGTGTTCTTTATCTGCAATCACCTTTTGCTTTAACTAAGAATACAATGCCTCTTTTGGTAGTTATTCTGTGTTTTTACGTTTACCTATACTATCTAACTTTCATACGGAATTATACCTTTTCGTCTCTCTAAACCAAACTCGTTCAATGTCAAACACACCTCATTACTTAATGTTTTACTCATAGCATCTGAACTAATAGTATGGAAGCATTTGAACGTATCAAACGGTTTACAATAACCCATTCTCTTTTAACAATTGTGTAACAGTTTGCCTTTGCTTTAAAGAAATAAGCCACTTTTATTGTATCATTATGTATTTCATCTTTCATTTTTACTTAAATCACTGTTATTTAATTTACCTTTTATTTTGTCC
This sequence comes from Convolutriloba macropyga, assembly GCF_964194025.1. Taxonomy (NCBI): domain Eukaryota; kingdom Metazoa; phylum Xenacoelomorpha; order Acoela; family Convolutidae; genus Convolutriloba; species Convolutriloba macropyga. The sequence continues at coordinate 4,538,743 of NC_134482.1, read as the reverse complement.
ATCTTAGTTTCTATAGTACGATCTAAAGGATTTTTTTTTCATAAAAATACTTTCCGTTTTTTTCCGTATATTGATAACTACAATCTATTTTCTCAAAGTTGTCATATATGGCTTTATACTTAATATTTTAGATTTGTCGAATATATCAAAACCTACATCTTTAAAGTCATCTAATCTTTTAGTTCCTCTTGTTTTGTGTACAGCCAACAGGTCATCATTCAACTCATAATTGAAATTTTTGTTTTCTACTAATTTAAAGTACTTGTCTATATCATTAACTAGCTCCAAATCCTGTCTTTTGCATACTCATTTTAATGTCGTTTCATTGAATGCATTATTTTTTTTTTTATAAAAAAAAAGAACATGTCACCAAATTTATCACCGTTAGTTTTTTTTCTTTGCTTCCTTTCTCTTCTCATTATGAAACACAATTTAAGCTGTTAACCATTTTTTTTCATAGAGTAATTCATTTTTTTGTTATATTTTCTAAATTAAAAGCAAGATCTGAATACCAAACTCTTGTTTCACCATCAATCATACTATCTTCCTTATCCGTTAAAATCAACATTCCTATTTCATTTGGTTTATAATTTCTCATTTCATTCTCTTTTTGATAGTTATTAGGTTTTTTAACTTTCCTATAGTCATTTCTGGAAGGAAAAGATTTTTTTTATTTTTTTAGTGTTTTTTTATACTTAACGTCAATAATATAGATATAGCCCAGAATAAGCTTTTACATTTGTGGCAGGTTGTTCTGTTTCCAAAAAATCCCTGTTTTTCATTCAATTTGGGATATACAAGTTTGCCAAGTCGTACAGCCCAACCAATTGAAACTTGGCTTTGCAGAAAGATTTTTTCCATAATTAGTTCTGAGATTATCCCTGTTCCAAATTTATGTTCTTAAACAGGCATACAAATACTAAGATTTTTTTTCAAAATTATTTTTTCTAACAATTATGATTTGGTGGAGAAAAGAAAATGTTTCTGAAGAGACTTTGGCCTCTGATTGCTTTTTGGAAATTGGCAAGCATGTTTTGTAAGCCATAGATACTCGTTTTGAATTTAAAGGTGCAAGTGGTTTATCCACAAGTAATATTAAAATTACAACAGTGTATTGACTCTTATGTAGTTTAAGTTGACTGTATGCGCACTGTAAATTTGGTGTGGTGAACAATATTTAGCTTTCTATTGAAGAATTTTTGAAGAATTTAGCTCTATTGAAGAGCCTGCGATATCGAAACTGCTAGATTTTCGATATGAGGCATTTGATAATTTTGCTGTTAGTTGCCCAGTGAAATTTTTTAAATTAACTTTGTTTTACTTTTTCAATCTGACCTAGAGGAATAGTTCCCCTTAGAACAGAACCATTTTTTTCGTGTAAATTATTTAGAGCTGGTTGACATTTTGTGATAAATAGGAGTATATCTACGATTGAGCAGCTTGAGAGTTGGACTTGCTGAAATCAGATTCAGAAAATTAGAAACAAATTGTGTTTTGATTGGACATTGATCTGCATATAACTGATTTATTGAAGTTAGAGATTTGAATTGATGAAGTGAAAGACCCAGCGTTGAAAACATTTTTCTCAATTTTGTGTGAAGGATAAACATCGTGAACTACTTTTTATCTAAACTGGATTTTTAGCCATCTTTTTGTTTCTCTTGTGTCTTCAAAAATTGACTGCAGATTTGGATTTTAAGGGCTGGCTTAGACTGTTTTCAGATTTGTGACTTTTCCATAGCAAGTTGCAATTTCATACTTTTTGCAAGTTTTCCCCTATGTCGGGAATTTAATTCTGTGATCTGTTTTCTTGCTTTTCAATTACCTATATTTGGCATAAATTATGGACAATGCTAGTATTTTGTAAATGGCTGCCTCCGCACCATAGAATCGAGAGACGCCGCCATATGCAGTTTACTCTAGTTTACTTCACACACACACACACACACACTTATATATAAATATATATATATATATATATATATATATATATATATATATATATATATCTGCTACTACATATAGACATTACTCTATTTGCCTTCAAAAAAATTTTAAAAACTTACATTTATTTTCTCATTAAGTGCAATCAACTAATATTGAGTGAAGCTGGCAAAACCAGACAAATAGTTTAGGTTCAGTTGCATTTTCTTCATTGGACATATCTCAGATACTTAGTTTAACTAGTGAGACCGTTTAACAAGCATTAAAACCAACTTAAGAAATAACTTGAGCACAAAAACATCAGCGTAACTCTTTAAACATTTTGATTTGTTTTCTAACGGCTTTCCAGATTTAAAATATAAAACTAAATAAGCAAGAATTAGCCTCCTTTCAATTATGCTTTCTCATGCTAAGAAAATATATTTAAAATAAACTCATACTTCAATAAGTATTAATTTTTTATAATTTTTTATATACAGAAACAGTCTAATTCACTTGCTATAGAACATGAATAAACCATCAATATCGCTAATGCCTTTAACATCGAATAGTTGAGTAGCAATTATGTATTGTTCAGTAGTTTGTGAATGATTTTTCTTGCTATCAATAGTTTAATTAGTTACATATTTACTCTCGCAGTTCTCAAATCGTTTTTACAATCTTCTATACTAATTTGGTTCTTAATAGTAGGTTTAGTTATTCCCTTCAATTCTTTCTCCTCTTCTCTTTTAACAGTTATATCACTAATCTTGTAACAATATCACTTTGCCTTACGGAAAAAGACTCTTTTTTGTATCATTAGCTAGCTCATTTTTCATTTTAACTGACTCATTTTTTATCTATTACACTTTTTATTTTTTAATTTATCCATCTCAGTTTCTATGGTACTATCTGAAGGAACAGTTATGTTTAAAAATTTGCTCTCCGTATTCATATAAGGATAACTACCATCTACTTCTCAAAGGAATTATACAAAGCTTTATGAATAAATTTTTTAGCTTTTTCCAATATAACAAAACCTGCATATTTAAACTTATCTAGTTTTTGGTACTTCTTGTTTTTTGTACAGCGGCCAAGTCATCATCAATCTCAACACCACAAATGAAGTTAGTATTCTCGACTAATTTAATCTAACTATCTAGATCATTAAACAGCTCCACATCTTGTCTATTGTATAATTCCTCTATTATTTTTCCATAGAATGCATTGTTCATTAAATTAAAGAACACATCATTAAATTTATCACCTCCAGATTTTGCTTCTTTTCTCTTCTGAATATGATAATCAATATAAAAATCCTAAACATTCTCTCTTCTCATAAAGTAATCTAATTTTTATTGTTATTTTTTCTAACGTAAAACCATGATCTAATTACCAATCTAACATTTCACCATCAGTCACATAATCCTCTTTATCCGTTGAATATAGGGTTAATTTTCAATTTATATTATAATTTCTTCGTGTTGTAAAACCATCTTTTTCATAGTATTCTAAAAATTGATAAAAAAATTTTTCAAATACATCTTCTGGTAACATTTATTATTTCCAACAGTACTCCAAAAACTAATCTCTCCAGTAGGTAAAATTTGCACCATAGCAGAGAAATATAATTAAATGAAGTGTAAATATTTTAAAATGATTTCTCTACCAGTATAGCAGAAATATTTATATATGTGAGAACTAATAACAGGCTCTTCTTTAAAATATTTAGGTTTAACGTTAGTATATTTCAATTCACAAAACCAAGTTTCAATTCACAAAACCATCTATTTCATAGTATTCTAAAATTTGATCAATAAAATTATCAAATACATCTTCTGGTAACAGTACATCTGTTTTAATATAAATTGACCTTTAATCTTCAATTGTTTTACAACCTGCCTCTTTCCAACCATTTATTGTTTGTTCGTGTTCTTTATCTGCAATCCCCTTTTGCTTTAAATAAGAATACAATGCCTCTTTTGGTGGTAACTCTGTGTTTTTACGTTTACCTATAATATCTAACCATTCATACGGAACTATACCTTTTCGTCTCTCTAAACCAAACTCGTTCAATGTCAAACACTCCTCATTACTTAATGTTTTACTTATAGCATCTGAACGAAGAGTGTGGAAGCATTTGAACGTATCAAACGGTTTACAATTACCCATTTTCTTTTAACAGTTGTGTAACAGTTTGCCTTTGCTTTAAGGAAATTGGCCTTATTTATAGTATCGTTATGTATTTTAGCTTTCATTTTTCTTAAATCATTGTTATTTAATTTACCTTTTATTTTGTCTATCTTAGTTTCTGTAGTAAGATCTAAAGGAATTTTTTTTCATAAAAATACTTTCCGTTTCTTTCCGTATATTGATAACTACAATCTATTTTCTCAAAGTTGTCACATATGGCTTTATACTTAATTTTTTAGCTTTTTCGAATATAACAAAACCTACATCTTTAAAATCATCTAATTTTTTTTCTTGTTTTGTGTACAGCCAACAGGTCATCACTAAACTCATAATTGAAGTTATTGTTTTCTACTAATTTGAAGTACTTGTCTATATCATTAACTAGCTCCAAATCCTGTCCTTTGCATACATATTTTATTGTCGTTTCATTGAATGCTTTATTTTTTGAGTAAAGATCATATCACCAAATTTATCACCGCTAGTTTTTTTCTTTGCTTCCTTTCTCTTCTCATTATGAAACACAATCAAAGCTGCTAACCATTCTTTTTTTTCATAGAGTAATTTAATTTTTTGTTATCTTTTCTAAATTAAAAGCAGGATCTAAATACCAAAGTAATGTTTCACAATCAATCATGCAATCTTCCTTATTCGTTAAAATCAACATTCTTATTTCATTTGGTTTATAATTTCTCATTTCATTCTCTTTTTTGATAGTTTGTAGGTTTTTTAACTTTCCTATAGTCATTTCTGGAAGGAAAAGACTTTTTATTTTTTCTTTTAGTGTTTTATTATACTTAACGTCAATAATGTAGATATAGCCTAGTTTATTATCTGGTTTTAGCAGAGGAATGTAATGAGCGTTAGTCCAATTATTCTAAGTGGTTTTCTTTAACAGTATATTCAGGATCTATTTGTTTGTTATTACTTTTTACATGACAATGACCTAGCACTGAAGCTGACCCAACCCTTATAACCTGCTTAATTTAAGTTAAAAATTAACAGTTTCCTCATTATAATGATTAGGTCTAACATTAGGGTATTTCAATCCACATAACCAAGTTCAATTAGGAGTAGAATGTAAATAACAAGGATATATTTCATAATAATCTAAACACTGATCTCTAAATTTTTCAAATACATCTACTCATATTAGTACATCTGCTTAAAGAAAAATTAGCATATAATCTTTAATTGTTTTACAAGCTGCATCTTTCCAACAATTTATTGCTGGTTCGTATTCTTTATCTGTAATCGCACTTTGTTTTAACTTGGAATGAATTGCTTTTTGGGGGTAATTCTGTATTATTAAGTTTATCTTTACTATTTTTTTCATTCGTATAGCAAAATACTTTTTCGTCTCTCTAACCCAAACTCGCTCAAGTTCAACCATTCTTCAATAGTTATTGTTTAACTTTTAGCGTCTAAACTAAGCGTAAGAAAGAAACTCAACACATACAACGCCTTACAATAACCCAAATCTAAACTTATTTAATTCTCATAGTTTTCAGCTAAAAAATTTATTCTATTTTTTGATAATTTAGAAATAAATATTTGATTGTCACAATTAGATGAATTTTCTGCATATAATGGAACAATAGTTTTTTTAGCTGGGAATTTACACATGTTATGAGCATAACCTCTAAAACACCATTTAAGTTATCGTGATATTTGACACAGTCATTGCCTAACTCCTTTCACAATAACAATAGTCAGTATTAAGTGAAGCAATATTCGCTTTTTTACCGGTATGTTTATTTTAAAAATATCTTCCAAAAATTTATTATGATAATCAATTTTATCTACAAAACTTGGAACTACGTCCTCTCCAGAGTATTATTCTAATTTAGTTTTTAATACATTAGGATGATTGCTTTTAATATATAATGCACAAGAAATAGGAATATGCTCATCATTTTTATTGTATATCCAAAATCATATACCATCTTCTAAGTGTTTGCTTATTGCATCCTCAGTTCTGAAAGAAACACAACATTTCGAATACGGAAAACTTTTATGTATATTCTTTTCTCAACAACAAAGTCATATTCGAATACAAGAAATAATGTTTATCACAAAACAGTATATTACATCCTTTTGGATTGTAATGATCGACAGGATTAATAGTTTTTTAAATTAAAAACATTAAAAAATAATTTACCTTTATTTAACTTTTGAATTGTATTTAAATTTTTAAAATCTTATGGAGGTAGTATGTCAGGCATTTTTATATCATTTATAGACTCTGGATCATTATAACTGTCAATACTAATTGGATGACCTTTTAAAGGATGTAGATAATCATTTAGATTCCACAGTGAACTTTATTATCAGCATCCTGTATATTAACTAAATATATTGATTTATATGGAAAATCTGCATGACTGCCATCAGTAGGACGTTTTTACGTAGTACTTTTAATAAAGCTTTGCATACTCCAACCAGATTGATTGATCTCTTTTCCTTGCTTTTTCGTTTCCAGATCTCCATTCAACAGATCCAAGTCATATGGACACCAATCCAAAATAGAATTCATGTTCTTAAGGTATTTCTTTTTATTAATATCTAGTATTACATATCTTAAAAAAACTTTTTGGTTCATCTTTGTTTTCATCTTTAGTTATATGTAGTCTTTACTTATCTTTAGCTGTATCTTCAACTTCAGTGTCATCTTTAGTTGTATCCTCATCTCTAGTTGTATCTTTGATTATATCAATAGTTGTATCTTAATCTTGAGTTGTATCTTTAGGTATATATTCAATTGTATCTCCATTTTTAGTTACATTATCTAGATGCTTTTTTGTTTCAAGGAAAGTCTCTAAACTATATTGACAAAGTCATTTTTTACATGTTTTACGATGATATTTATTTTCATTCTTTGTTATTTGTCACCAATTATAATAACTTTCATCTTAGGTATTGGTATTTCAAAGTTTCTATTGTAATCATTCTCATCCTCAAGAAGTATTTCTCGTTTCTGACAATAGTTTAAACCTTCCAGTTCAGGAAACCGTTTCTCTATATTTTGTTCAAGGTAATTACTACTACAATTCAGCCCCGCTCCTTAACAAGATTAATACGCTTCTCTCTAATAGTTAATCTTTAGTTCTCCTTATGTTTCAATGAAATGAAATACCTATTTGCATTTTTTAAGAATGGTTCTTTTTCATTATCCACAATTGCGTTTGTTTTTATTTGTTATAACGCTCTTGTCTTGGTCCTCCAACTCTTTAAGCAAAATTTTGAAAAGAAATTTTTCAAATCTGTCAAATCTAAAATGAGTTTCAAATGCAAGGATTGTAGACATAAAACATGATGTTGGAGTTCTGATAATCTCAAAATAAACCCTATTTATAATATATATGTGAGGAAACTATAAAATGAATATAATCATTTGAGTGTGCAAAATTATTGTGATTCAATTTTCATTTTATGTAAAACGTGTAAATTAAATACATATTTTATACTCTTGATAAAGATAATCCTATGAGTGTGCATTATTATGATTCAAATGCATATTTTAAAGGTAAAATTTGTAGAATAAATTCATTTTTCATACTACAGATTTAAAGTTCCAAATGTAAGTCATGTGTTCATCTTTATAGATAGTGATTTGTATACACTTAAATCAATTCAAAGAACTTGCCGAGAAAAATAATATTGTTTCATAAATTTACATAATGAGATGAGATGAAGTGTAGAAATTGTAAAGATAAACCATTGAGCAATGTTGTGATAAATGTTTAGACAGAAAATATGATATTTTTGTATGTGAACGAAGAGAAACATTGTCATGCAATTATCAAAACATTTAACCGATCCCAATCAGTACTTAACATTTGCAATGAGTAACGTCTATCAGCGTTAGATATACTCACACGAAAAACCGATTCAAAAGATATGCTGAGATAGGTAATATAAATTTACCTTATTTAAAAGGGGTTGGGCAATAACAAAAAACGTTTCATAAAAGATATTTTTTATAGAATACGCTATATATGATCCATATTTGAAAAAGATATAAAATATATATAACTAATTCTATAGAACAACATGAAGTAGACGAACATAGTGTCATTATATCAGGGCCATCTAATTCAGGTAAACAACAATCATAAGAAACTTGTGTTGCCTATTTGAAACTGTTCATGTTTTCTGTAGTAACACAAGAGAATGGAATGGATATAACTTGATGTTATGGGTAATAATAATAGATTACCAGCAGTAGATGCATACGCAAAAAGGAAGACATCATAATGTAAATATAATAAGTGATGCAAACACAATAAAAGATCTAAATACAGAACCTAGAGACATTACACCAGCAATTTATTTTGATTTGAAGAGTTCTAAACTGTTTATTGCTAGAGTAGAAGAAAAGTTTAATGAGGATTCTATTTGCTATGGATTCAAACAAAATGGGTATGGTATAATAAAGTGTAATACCGTAGATAACCACTTTATTGCATATAGAGTCACCATTATCCATTTTAAACTTAATTTTACTAGTCTTATTTAAATCTAGACCACTAAAATTGGGTAGATTATGGTTTTGCGCATTTGAAATATTATTCTTATTTGCATAATGTTTGTAATGAACACCAAATGCTATGCCTATAAGAGTAACTACACCTCCAATTGCATAATTAGCATTATGTATCTCTTTAAGTAATAATTTTACATTATTTCATGTGCGATAAATAACAAGTGGTTTATCTGAATTTTGAAAACCTAAGTGTTCATTAAAATAAAACATTTAATTTTTTTGGTCCAGGTGAATTAAGCAAACTGTCTGTTCTAGACTTTGTGAAACATAAAATTTCATTTGTATTTCATTTTTACTTATATATTTTTTGCAATGTCATAATTCTCATTTCTGTAATTCTAAAAACCATATATTTTGACTCAGTCAGCAACCTAGAAAGCGGAGCACCTTTCGGGAAGAAGGATCCTTCGGTAGTTACTTTCGAAAACCACTTGAATGTATAGCGTAACAAGAAAATCAGTGGGCGCTGGCTTTACCACAAATGGGACTACAATAACCTCAGATGCCTACTAGATCAAGTCTGGGACGTGGTACTGGGCTTTGACTCGACAGTCAGCCAATAATGGGAACACTTGAAATTGAATTAGGCAAGCAGTATGAGTAAGTGTATCCCACGCTCGAAGGGAGATTTCACCTCCAAGAGGTCACTCCCCCTGAGTGTGACAAAACATACGGTTGAAAACCCAACTTTGGAGACGATACATGAGAAACAGGAACCCAAGTTCTTGGTCTAACTTCTGCAGTCAAAGAAAGTCGATCGTCGCAGAAACCCGAAGAAGTTATGGAGTTATGTCAACTACAAGTTGAAAATGAGGACCGGCATCGGAGACCTGATAGACCCCCACAGACCTGACATCCTAGTGCAAGACGATGAAGACAAGGCCAGCGTATTGAATGACTATTTCGCGAGCATGTTCAAGAGAGAGACATCAATGGCGCCAGCATTGACGATCCTTAAGAACCTATATAGCTTGACGAAATAACCATTAGTGTAACTGAAGCCAAGGAGCAACTTAGGTCATTGTTGAAATCCAAATCACCGGGACCTGAACAATTCCACTCAATAGTTTTGATCGAAAGAGCAGAAGACCTAATTGAGCCGCTGACAACAATCTTTAGGAAATCCCTGCAAGAAGGAAAACTCCCAGACGCATGGAACAAGGCCTCACTAACAGCGATCTTCAGGAAAAGTGACAAGAAAACAAACCCTATTTATAATATATAAGTGAGGAAACTATAAAATGAACATAATCATTTGAGTGTGCAATATTATTATGATTCAAATTTCATTTTATATAAAACGTGTGAATTAAATACATATTCTATACTCTAAATAAAGATAATCCTACGAGTGTGCATTATTATGATTCAAACGCTTATTTTAAAGGTAAAATGTGTAGAATAAATTCATTTTTCATACAACAGATTTAAAGTTCCAAATGTAAGTCATGTGTTCATCTTTATAGATGTTGATTTGTATACACTTAAATCAATTCAAAGAACTTGCCGAGAAAAATAATATTGTTTCATAAATTTACCTAACGAGATGAGAGGAAGTGTAAAAATTGTAAAGATAAACCATTGAGACAATGTTGTGATAAATGTTCAGATAGAAAATGTGATTGTTTTGTATGTGAACGAAGAGAAACATTGTCATGCAATTATCAAAACATTTAAACGATCTCAATCGGTACTTAACAATTGCAATGAGTAAGGTATATCAGCGTTAGATATACTTTGACTCGACAGTCAGCCAATAATGGGAACACTTCAAATCGAATTAGGCGAGCAGTATGAGTAAGTGTATCCCACGCGCGAAGGGGGATTTCACCTCCAACAGGTCCCTCCCCCTGAGTGAAGAGATAAGACAAAACATACGGTTGAAAGCCCAACTTTGGAGACGACACATGAGAAACAGGAACCCAAGTTCTTGGTCTAACTTCTGCAGTCAAAGAAAGTCGTTTGTCGCAGAAACCCGAAGAAGTTATGGAGTTATGTCAACTACAAGTTGAAAATGAGGACCGGCATCGGAGACCTGATAGACCCCGACAGACCTAACATCCTAGTGCAAGACGATGAAGACAAGGCCAGCGTATTGAATGACTATTTCGCGAGCATGTTCAGGAGAGAGACATCACTGGCGCCAGAATTGACGATCCTTAAGAACGTATATACCTTGACGAAATAACCATTAGTGTAGCTCAAGCCAAGGAGCAACTTAGGTCAATGTTGAAATCCAAATCACCGGGACTTGACCAAATCCACTCAATAGTTTTAATCGAAAGAGCAGATAACCTAAGTGAGCCGCTGACAACAATCTTTAGGAAATCCCTGCAAGAAGGAAAACTCCCAGGCGCATGGAACAAGGCGTCACTAACAGCTATCTTCAGGAAAAGTGACAAGAAACTTGCGGAGAACTACCGACCAGTGAGCCTGACCTGTATAATATGAAAGATACTAGAGGGCAATATAAGGGACGTTATAATTGGAAACATGATGAAGAACGACTTTTTCTCATGTAGAAAGTTCGGCTTCATTCCTGGTAGATTGATACGCTCCAATTACTGAAAAAGTTGGAACATGAACTGCATCTATGCTGACTTCAGGAAAGCGTTTGACGGAGATTCGAGGACGAAAGAGTGGTTAAAAAACATCCTGTCACAACGCACCAGCAGCTGACTGTCAACGGCAAGAAGTCAAGATCTGGCCCTATAACCAGCGGGATACCTCAGGGAAGCATACTAGGACCCCTGCTATTCGTCGTTTTCATTAATGACTTGCCCAAAGTGCATGACAGCACTGAAGCATCGTCACAGAGGAAAAGGACTTGGGAGTAACATCTGACAGCACCCTGAATTTTGAAGTGCAGATTGCGGGGAAAGTAAGAAGAGCAAACAGAACACTCGGGGTTATCAGGAGGACAATCCGTTTTCTCGACGACGAAACACTGAAACTGCTCTTCTGCACCTTGGTGAGACCGCATCTCGATTATGCATCATCCGTATGGAGTCCGCATCTGGCGAAGCTCACGACTATGGCAGAGAAGTTGTAAAGACGGTCAACAAGACTACTGAAGAATTCAGAAAACCAATCACACGAGGACAAAATCAGAAGGCTGGATCTTCCAACATTGTTGTTCAGAAGACTGAGAGGTGACATGATCGAGGTTTTCAAACTCATGCATCCGACAGTGGGATACAATTATCGATCATCTGCATCACTGCTCCAGACGAGTCAATACGAATCAACACAAGGTCACTTTGTGAAACTAAGAATCGTGAAGTTACACCTAAGTTGCCGAAAGTTTGCTTTTTTGCAAAGGATTGCCAGGGACAGGAAGTCCCTCCCAGAATCAGTTGTGGCCGCTAAAACCGTGAACTCGTTCAAAATCTGATTGGATGCACATTGTAGCACACACCGACCGAAACACTCACTCCCAGAGAAAAGAGGACAAGCGAGTGTGGGCTCCCAGTATCTCGAGACTCCGGTCTCTGTTGATGCGGGAAATCAGGTTGTTGCTGAGAGATCCTGATGGATTAGCTGAGTGAAGTTAACACCATCATGACACAGGACCAAAAACTATTAGATAGGATCATGTCAAAATTATAACAGATGACCCAGCATAACGAGACTTAGGATATTGTCAACCATAATGAGCTTTGAAGAAATGAACACCTACCTTCTCACAGAATTCAACCTTTGACGACCAATGATTTAAAAGTTATAACTTAGAGTACCTTAATTGGGTTTCTCGATAAAAAAAATTTCAAAATAAATTTCGTTTGTTTCATTCATCAGTGAAATCATTATTAATTGAAGAGGCAAAAATAGCGAAAGACATTGAATAAATTCAAAGAGCAAAACAAGCTAACTTTTGTTTTCTCAGAATAGGCGAAGACTCTGTTGGTGTTGAGATAATAAACTTACGGGCAATCAGGAAAATACAGCAATCTTATTTTAACCTTGCTTTTTTTCAAAAAACCACTCAACTAGTTTACCTTTGAAGAAAAGAAGCATTCTTTTATGGAATTGTATATAAAACTTTTCAGCCGTGATCCTGCAGAGTTTTATTTTATTCACATCAATTAGATCTTTTTCTTGCATTTTCTTGGTTAATTGTGGTCGTACGCTTGATTTTTTTTAAAGTTGGAGTTATGTTGCCATAGCAAAAAGATATTTTAAAATTGAAATGTTTGGATTAGCCTCTTTGCATAGAATAACCCGTTCCGAGACCTTGATTAAACGGATTAAGGATTATCAATCAAAAACAGAAATAAATTCGAAACGACGATAGTTGACCGGTTTGGGTTTTCCAGAAACGTTGCGCGCATAACTGTAAAGCAGTTCACTAGAGAGTTTTTACGTCTAACATCAGGCAACTTTTAAATTAAAAAAACAACGTGATCGGCTAAACTTTTTTAAGTATCACAAATTCTCTTTCTCAAAATTTCAGAAAATCAGTTTGTTCGTTTCAATTGCTCCTGTGAAGCTTTGCAACATTGCTTTTTTTATGCAAAACATCTTTGTGTTTGATCAGACATTTTGTCGAAACATCAAACCCGTTCTACCCACTCTATAATTAAATGCACAAAATATGTTGTTTTTTTTCGGATAGATCCGTGCTTATTTAATGAAGTAATATAATCCCTTTGGGAGAACTTCGATGAAAATAAGTGATGTAAATTAACTCAAATAACAATGAATCGACCACCACCTGAAGTTTATGAGAGAAGCAAAGCTAGAGTCTGAAGAAATTATCAGCTGTAGAAAATTGCTACCGCCATTTTTGTAATTGCCATAAAACGACCGAATGCTAAAATGATTGTTCAGTTTTTCAAGATCATTCCAAAAGGCAAAGTTAAGCCTCTCAAGAAATTCTGCTACGAGAATTGGGTTTTTTTATGGTCTTTAATTTGATTCATTAGAAACGTTCAATTTAGTGTGCATTTAGATGGACTGAACGTTTGGAAATAGCGGGGAAGCTTTTTATTGACGATTGACGATTTTTTATTGACGATTTGACGATTGTTTCCTTTTTCATTTAACAAAAATATACCATGGCGCAATTCCTTGAATAGCAGGGAAATCTTCATAGTATTCTTTTTTCTACAAAAGTATAAGCGCACGGTTAAGTTTTTAGTCAAATGGGAACGAGTCCCTAGTCGATTTAGGATGTTAATCTTGCAAGAATCTTGCAAGATCTTGCAAGATTATGCATAATCTTGCAAGATTTTCATGCAAGATCTTGCAAGATTAACAATTTTTTGCCAGATTTTCTTGCAAGATTAACATCCTCTTGCAAGATCTTGCGAGATTAACAGCATATTTTGCAGATTTTTTTCGCTCCTTAACCTATCCTAAATGAAAAAAGCGCCTAAAAAAGCCGCGGAAGTCCAATCCTATCCTATTTTAGTAACAAAAAACAGCGTTCCTATCCTAGACGTAAGTCTTATGAGAAGAAACTCAGGAAAGCAGATGAAATTTGAATTTAAAAGAAACAACACACAAAAAAAATAAATACATCACATCGAAAATCCAATGTAGCACAAGAAAACAACAGGCAGACGACTCCCTTCGCTGATCTTGTTTTCTTCTTTTTTCATTTTTCTTTGAGTTTTTTTTTCAAACAATTTTGTTTCTTTTCATTTTCAAGTGACTGTGGTCTCGTCGTAGGGTGTCGTCTCCTCGTCCTCGGGTGTAACCGAATCCTGCAGAAAAAAAGTGAACAACACAGAACAGCAAAGAAATCCCAAGCGCCTAAGCGCAAGGGTTCCCCCCAAACCGAGCCAAAGCACACCAGGGCAAAGCAAAGCCCAGCAGGAAACACCTAAAGCCCGCGCCGGAACCTAAGTGGGGAGGGAAAAGCGAAACGGAAGCGCGAAAAACCCAGCTCCTATATCGGCGCGGACACAGGAGAGACCACCCACCCTAACCTAAGCACACTATGGGCAAAAGCAAAGCCCGGCAAAGCAGCACCTAAGGCCTGCGCCAAAAAGCCTAGATGGGAGGGGTACAAAGAGCAACGCAAAACCTTAATCCTAAGTGGCGCAGGCAAAAAGGGCAAAGCACGTGCCCAAAACAAAGCAAAGCCTAAGCAGCGCGCAAAAAGCGGAGAGCACTAAGAGTGCCCGAAAACAGGAAAAGGGGGGGGGGGAACGACACAGTTTATCGACCAAACCGAAGACGCGAAGTGCGAAGTCCATGCAGAAGGGGTGACGACTCCACCACCAACAACAATTTCGTCTCCACCACCCAAGGCTCCTCGGGTGTCGTCTCCTCGTCCTCGGATGTCACCAAATCCTGCAGAAAAGAGAAAACTGAACAACACAGAACAGCAAAGAAATCCCAAGCGCCTAAGCGCAAAGGTACCCCCAAACCGAGCCGAAGCACACCAAGGCAAAGCAAAGCCCAGCAGGAAACACCTAAAGCCCGCGCCGAAACGTAAGTGGGGAGGGAAAAGCGAAACGGAAGCGCGAAAAACCTAGCTCCTAAATCAGCGCGGGCAAAGGAGAGATCACCCACTCTAACCTAAGCACACAATGGGCAAAAGCAAAGCCCGGCAAAGCAACAACTAAGGCCCGCGCCAAAAAGCCTAGATGGGAGGGAGTACAAAGAGCAACGCAAAACCCTATTCCTAAGTGGCACAGGCAAAAAGAGCAAAGCACGTGCCCAAAACAAAGCAAAGCCTAAGCAGCGCGCAAAAAACGGAGAGCACAAAGGGTGCCGGAAAACAGGAAAAGGGGAAACGACAGAGCTTACCGACCAAACCGAAGACGCGAAGTCCATGCAGAAGGGGTGACGACTCCACCACCAAAACCAAAGGTCGTCTCCACCACCCAGGGCTCCTCGGGTGTCGTCTCCTCGTCCTCGGGTGTCACCGAATCCTGCAGAAAAAAAAGAAAAGTGAACAACACAGAACAGCAAAGAAATCCCAAGCGCAAAAGCGCAAGGGTACCCCCCCGCCAAACCGAGCCAAAGCACACCAGGGCAAAGCAAAGACCAGCAAGAAACACCTAAAGCCCGCACCGAAACCTAAGTGGGGAGGGAAAAGCAAAACGGAAGCGCGAAAAACCTAGCTCCTAAATCGGCGCGGGCACTGGAGAGACCACCCACCCTAACCTAAGCACACTATGGGCAAAAGCAAAGCCCGGCAAAGCAACACCTAAGGCCTGCGCCAAAAAGCCTAGATGGGAGGGGGTACAAAGAGCAACGCAAAACCTTAATCCTAAGTGGCGCAGGCAGAAAGGGCAAAGCACGTGCCCAAAACAAAGCAAAGCCTAAGCAGCGCGCAAAAAGTGGAGAGCGCTAAGAGTGCCCGAAAACAGGAAAAGTGGGGGGGAAGGACACAGCTTACCGTACAAACCGAAGGCGCGAAGTCCATGCAGAAGGAGTGACGACTCCACCGCCAACACCAAAGGTCGTCTCCGCCACCCACGGCTCCTCGGGTGTCGTCTCCTTGTCCTCGGGTGTCACTGAATCCTGCAGAAAAAGAGACAACTGAACAACACAGAACAGCAAAGAAATCCCAAGCGCCTAAGCGCAAGGGGACCTTCCCAAACCGAGCCAAAGCACACCAGGGCAAAGCAAAGCCCAGCAGGAAACACCTAAAGCCCGCGCCGAAACCTAAGTGGGGAGGGAAAAGCGAAACGGAAGCGCAAAAAATCTAGCTCCTAAATCGGCGCGGGCACAGGAGAGACGACCCACCCTAACCTAAGCACACTATGGGCAAAAGCAAAGCCCGGCAAAGCAACACCTAAGACCTACGCCAAACAGCATAGATGGGAGGGGGTACAAAGAGCAACGCAAAACCTTAATCCTTAGTGGCGCAGGCAGAAAGGGCAAAGCACGTGCCCAAAACAAAGCAAAGCCTAAGCAGCGCGCAAAAAAATCAGCGGCAAAACTTACCAAACAGAAGTGAAGAGTCCCTCGTGCCCACCAGCCTGCCCCCAACTGGACCTCACCAGGCCCTCCTCATGTTGTCTCCTCGTCCTCGGGTGTCACCGAATCCTGCAGAAAAAGTGAAAAGTGGACAACACAGAACAGCAAAGAAATCCCAAGCGCCTCAGCGCCAGGGTATCCCCCCCCCCACAAACCGAGCCAAAAAACACCAGGGCAAAGCAGAGCCCAGCAAAAAACACCTAAAGCCCGCACCGGAACCTAAGTGGGGAGGGAAAAGCGAAACGGAAGCGTGAAAAATCTAGCTCCTAAATCGGCGCGGGCAAAGGAGAGACCACCCACCCTAACCTAAGCACACTATGGGCAAGAGCAAAGCCCGGCAAAGCAACACCTAAGGCCTGCGCCAAAAAGTCTAGATGGGAGGGGGTACAAAGAGCTACGCAAAACTTTAATCCTAAGTGGCGCAAGCAAAAAGGGCAGAGCACGTGCCCAAAAACAAAGCCTAAGCAGCGCGCAAAAAAACGGAGGGCATTAAGACTACCCGAAAACAGGAAAAAGAGGAACGACACAGCTTACTGCCCAAACCGAAGACGCGACGTCCATGCAGAAGACATCGACTTTTTTGTATACTTAGGGTGGTTGGTCTTCACCTCATAGAAACTCCTTCACCAATTCGTGTACATAAACATGAAAACCAAAAGCAGCAAGAATCAACTTCTTTCTTGAAGTAATCTATGTGTCCCTGCCAGATCACACAGATTGTTTTTTTCGTTTTTTTTTTTCAACACCGTATTGCATTTTAAAAGTTTGAAAACTTGCGCAAGAACATTTCTGCAAATTTAAGTTATATCAATGCTGCAGCACAACTTTTATCATTGAGACTTTATGATCATCTCTGGTCATTCTCATTGGATAAATTTGAAGAGCACTTCGGCAAAAAAATGGCTTAACATTTTTCAACTTAAGGTTTTTTTTATTGCATAATTTAAAATATTTTCTGTACCTACTGTTTTGTACCAACTTTTGCCAAAACTTGAGTACTTGTGGTTTCATTTATCTGCAGCTAAAAAACTTCAATTGTCAGTATCTATGTGTCCCTGTCAGAGCACATTTTTCATTTTAAATTTGCTGTTGGTTTTTCCTACCGTGCTTAAAATCAGCATGCTCATCGAAACAATATTTGAGAAAGCATGAGAATTTTCAATTTTCGTTCATTAAAGTACGCTCTGTAATAAGACCAAATTAATTTTTGGGTAGTTTTTTTTATGTTTCGAATTAAACATTTATTTTTGCTTTTTACTGTTTTTATTTTTTGCTTTCTTGAAAACAATTTTAGGAACAGAAGAATTGAAAGAGAAACAAGCTTTTTTTGTTTTATATTTTTTACTGTCAAATAATTTTTCTTTGTTTCTTACAAAAACTTTTATTATAAGACAACAAGAATTTTGAAAAATGTTGGTTCAAGAAACTGAATTGTTAAGATCTAGCATTCCGAGAGAGCACCTAATCAATTAACAACCAATTTCTTACGTTAACATAATTTTTCAGAGACATGAACACTAGGGGTGAACTTCAAATCTGGTGGTTAATATACTGAGGAACAGAGCGAGCACTCGCTTTTTGCCGTCCTCATCCAAATGCGCAAAATAATATGGAATGTTTTCTTTAAGAAAATGAATGGGCCTTACGTAACGAGGACCAACGTAATCAGTTTGCATAAAGTTTTGAAGAAAAATATTAGTTTGTTGTATGGCCTCGTATTCCGTATCTGGCCGATTTAAAAGACCGACAACTTTAACTTCGACAGAATTTTCTTGTAGTCTCCTTGCGAAAGCAGACAGCCTAGCAGCAGTTTTTAAAGGAGTTTCAGGGGTCAGGCAAGGTTTGTTAGGGTGTTGTAAGATGTCATTGTTTCCTAATAGAAGTATGCAATGGGTGAAATTGGCACAAAACACTACATTTTCGCCGTTCAAAAAGGCAGCTCGGAAGTCCGGTCTGCAATGAAGAGTAAAGTTACAGGCCGGAGAACAAAATCATTGTCAAGTTCCTTTTGAATCCTCACCAGGTTGCTGTCCCCGACTATAACGATTGATGGACGAAAACACGCTTCAATTGAATACATTTTTCCCCAAGCTGGCCGTGACAGCGCAGCTTGAATTTTTGTGATTAATTAAACGCAAATTACATACAGAAGCTTTCATTCAATAACAAAACAAAAAAAAAGTTTCTTCATCTCAATTATGCTCGAATCCTTCTCTTATGACACTCACGATGAGAAAATTGTGCTTGCCAAAAACTACAGTCTTGTGCTTTAAGTTACAAGTGGGAACCATTTCCATAGTCCCTAAACCAAAAAGTTCGTATATTAGGCCAAAATTATCAGAAAAAACAGTCAAATTTAAGTCGGGGGCACTAGTAGCAGGTCTACCAACAGCATATGACACATCAGTATTTGAACAGTACGTACTAACACGAAAGAAACGACCGTCGCTTAATTGAATTACGCATTCTCCCAAGTTATTGTTAAGTCTGGAATAGGATAGCGAGCCAAAACATTGACCACTTTTTTTGATAAACCTAGAAAAAAAAGAGGAAATGTTCTTATTATCGCAAAAACGTAGAATCTCGTCGTCAGCCCCTTGAGATATTTTTCAGCTTGATTATTAGTAGTGCAATTAAGCGCAGCTTGGTGCTTTATAAACTGTTGAACTATAGCCTATAGTTCTTTTATTGTCCCTTGAACAGCACTTAGAAGGTTGTGATTTGCAGACTCAAAACAAAAGGCCGAAAAAAGCCAAAGGGATCCGTTGCGCCTAACCTGTTCACATAAGTTGCGCATTGTATGAAAATTGAATGACTGCGAATCCACTCCGTAAAGTTCTGCAAAATTACTGAAAAAAAGAGTTATGAGCTCAGCTGCTGACTTAATGTGAGCTTCGGTTACCGTTTGTTCAGAGAGCAGTCTCATGGCTGTGCTGAGCACACAGAAGCTTTTATAAAAAACCCTACGGACGGGAATTTTTCCAAAAACAAGAGGTCCCACATGAAAAAAAAACAACTTAAGATCGAAAGCTTTCCAGAACTTGATCTCATCTAAAGACTTTATTCGGTGCAAAATATTGAAAAGTAGTTTAACTTGCATCATTAAGTTATTTGCCTCCTTCAATTTTGATTTAGCTAAAGATACAAGCACTTTCCTCAAAACTTGCATTGGATCAATTGGACAATCCCAAGGTAAATCTAAGATACTATTGAGGGGGGTTGAAGACTTAATGCCACATTTAATATCGCCATCTCGCTCTGCTGCCCAACCGCAGGCTTTGAAATCCTTATTTTTGCGAAGTTTGAAGGGTTTTGTCACGGAAAACAGCATCCTATAATTTTGCCAAAAGCCTTTTATGAAACAATGAGGACATGAAGAGTAGCCGTTAAATTGATTCATACATAAGACACTTGCCGTCGCTGGCATGCATGCGACAGTAGTTCTGATCCAAAAACTGATAGATCCTTAACCCTCAATAAGCATAATTGGCTCGCACAAAGACTCGATTTCAAACACAATTGGTGGCAAATCTTATCAAAAAGTGGTTTTGATCTTCCATTCCAAAGACCTAGGTGAGAAAGATTTGAAAAAGCACCCCTTTGTTTTGGGGGCAAATTGAAAACTTGAACCCAAGTCGGCCAAACAGATAGTATAGATGACTTGAAAACTGATGCACCGTCTACATTTAAAACTAATTGTACCTCATTACTTTTGAAGTTGTCCCTTTGAGTAAAACAGGGATAATAGTCTTGCCAAGATTTCAAAACATAAGTCGAATTTCGGATTAAAATTTTTTCGAGCTGCGTTTTCAGGTCCACACAAACAAACTTACCACTTTCATACACATTAGATGTATGGACTGGAAAAAATGGCATAGAGAGTTTAGCGAAAAGATTATTACGTACTGGAAGTGTCTTAGCAAAAAGCTTCAATAAAACATTTTTTGCAATTTTTGGTAGCTTATGCTTATCAGACAAAGCTTCAAAGTCCTTCATGAAGCTTTCAGTTGAAAGACTGGCTCCCTCGAACAACTCTGTTCCTTCCTCCTGCACCTGAAAAGCACTAAAGATTTCATTACCGTTATTGAACTGGGTTTGCATGTTTTTTTCTTGAACATTTTCTGTTTCAAAATTACCTAAAATTATAGGAGTGCCAAAAACGTCCGAAAGAGTTTGATCTTGAGGCGGTTGCGGAGAAACTGAAAAACCTCTCGGAGACGAACTTGTGATCGGGTCGCAGCGAACAGGTGTAATTATTTTTTGGGGGCTTAGGGATTGATCAATTGTCCTAAAAAAACTGTTATAGCTCAAGTAAGATTCTTGATCAACATTTGAAGAACTCGAAATTTCGTATAGCGCGCGTCTAGGGGGCAGTTTTTCAAGTACAATTCGTCTTATTGGAGTTTCGGGAATAGACAATTCTAAAGAAGAGAAACTCTGTGTCCTAATTAACTGTTCGGTTTTTTTTGCGTTTTCTTACCGGCTCGGGATCGTTTGGACAAGGGTCACCATGCTCGCTTTTGTAGGGGCAGAGAAAAATGATGTTAAATTTGCCAAAATAATGACGATTGTAAAAAAACAGTTAATTCATCGCCCGTGCTAATATTCTTTGTGGCAACGCAAACCACTAATCTATCTTTTTGTCTGTATTCGACGTTCGACCTACAGGATGCATTAACGAAAGAAATTGGACCTAGCATAAGCCATTGCTCACCCCTCATTTTACTGCATAAAACTGACACGTCATTAAAACCTGGTATTATCTCCGCATCAGTAATTTCTGCCAGAAATCCTATCACACCATTTACTACTTCACCTTTTTGAATATCAGATCTCGTATACAGACCTAATTGAACGTAGTCCTCATTTGCTAAGTAACTTACAGTTTTGTATTCAACCGAGAGCATACTTTTGCCGTACTCGTCGTCAAGGAACTTATGCATTGAGGTGATGTCATCGTTGTGTAATTCCTCACCCTCTATGAGAATCTTATGCGATGAAACAGTTTCTGTGTCCACCCACTTAGAAGTTACTTGTTGATCAACCCTAGCTAGCTGTTTCCACGTCACAGTGGACTTGGAAAAGTTTTTGGAGGCTGTGAAATAGTAATTCAACAATCCCTGTGCCATGAATCTTAAAAAGCATAGTTGAATTAGTCAGATAAGCTAGAATTCATTTGGGAGAGGGATAAAACAATTTTTCCTGAGATTCTTTAAAGCCTCATGACATTAAAAAATATTACAAAAATTCAATTAGATTAGATTGACACTATATTTTGAAACAAGAGGAGTAACTTAGCCTCAAAAGAAACTTTATTAGCGTCCCTGTCAGAGCGCCATTTATTTTCTCGTTTCTTAACAACCTAAAATCAGTTTCGTAATTCAGTTCATGTTTCATGCATCATCTTTGCTTTAGCCGAACCGTTGCTTTCTTTCATGAATGCCGTAGGCATTGGCTGCATCTTTTACACGTCTCAGGGCATAGAGGCTGTACCCGCAGAACCGTCTGACTGCTTCTAAAATTTTTGTCGTAGGTTAAAAAAAATAAAAACTCCGAAAAAAAAATGAAGTTCAAAAAAGTTCAACCTCGAAAATAACTTTCATCTTCCTCAGAGGCTGGTACCCGTCCGTCCTTGGCCAATCGTTGTGCAAACCAGCAAGTCATTTTTCGTTCCTCTTTTGAGAGGATGCACCTCGTTAAAAACCTGCCATACCCCGAGTAGTCTTCGCTTGCGCCACTGTAGGCCAAGAGATTTCGATTTTAATACATCAGCCGATTATTCGATTTTTTCCTTTGTTTTTGACTCTGTTTAACGTTCTATGACAAAAAAGAATAATTTTAGTTTTAAACGTAACCAACTAGGGTCAGCTTAATTGCTCTCAAGCGACAGGTTTCAAGCGAAAGGGTTCGTGGCCGGATGTCCGGTAGAGGGCTGCACACGGGGATTGCTTTATCAAATAATTGCTCATAAAGTTTGATCGTTCACGCAAAAAATCAGTCCAGAAAAAAAACACAAAAAGACCAACAGGGCTAATATACTTGCTACAAACTTTGTTTGAAAGCAATTTAAAAAAACTTACAATTTTTCTCAATGATTTTGCAGACCAAAGCAAAAAGTTGACTGCATCCACCTGAGCCATGTCTAATTGTCTGAGTGCCTCTTCCATTCTTAAGAACATTGACGGCGTTTCTATTCGGGCAAAACCTGGGTTGGTTTTGACTAGGCATTTTTCAACTTTTCAATTTATTCTGAAAAAAATCACATTTTGAGCAAATCTAAAATTCCTCCATAGACACGCAAGACAAATTCAGTTGCTTTAAATTTTGTTCGAGAGCTGTTAAAAACGTTCGCCAAGCTATTATTTTATTAATGCGCAAGATAAATCATGCAAAAAATTCAAACGATAACTAAGTGGCCTCTCAAATATTTAATAAAGCATACATCAGAACAATAGGAAAGAAAAAATGGCCGCAAAACAAATAGATCATATTTGTATTATAGCCCCGAAATCAAAATGAAGGCTAGCCCCATGAGAAAAGTTTTTGTACTTCTAGCCAATGGCACGCAGCAATTGAATAAAACAGCACAAATATGTGAGCTCAAATCTTCAGTTATAAAACAAGAAATCAAAAGAACTGGCATCAAAATAAAACAAAAGAAAAAAAATCCAGAAAGCGTTTTCGCTATCAGAGGCAAGCCGTTTTTTAAATGTTCTTGTGTCCCTGACAGAGCAAAAGCACACGTATTTTATTGTAACAGCTTTTAAGCGTCCTCTTGACTAGAATCAGTTTCAGAATTACGATTTTCGTTTCCAACTGACTTTCGCTTTCGTTGCATATCCACACCTTGTTGGTTTACGTACCTGAGAATATCTCGGTATTTCACCTCATTGAAATCGTTTTTCAAAACACCCATCAAAGCGCTACGAAGAACTTCTGTTCGTTCCTCGTCTGCTGGTTCCCTCTCACCTATGAGCATTTTCCTTGGAGTGATGCAGTTTTTTTTCCTCGGGGGTCCAAATTTTGTTAGCAATGAAAAGAGCACATTCACGGGGTGTGTTGCCACCCAATTCCAAGAGATTAACACCTTTACACATCGGCGATTCAACTTCGAAGGATCGTTCGTTTTCTTCAATCGGTTCATCTCTGTTTTGCTCGGCATTTTCATGAAGCCGGTTGAGTTCCTCCATGGCTTTCCTCCCAAAGGTCTTCAATGAATGCATCACATCTGTAGCGGCGTCCAGTTTTTTCTAAATTTTAGTCATAACGAATTGGAACTGTTCCCAAGTGAACTCCTTCAAAAAAAATTTAGGAATTATTGGAAATTTCTAGAGCCGATAGTTTGTCGATTTGAGAAAACAGCAACAAAAATTTTCTTAAAAATCACATTGGCCATCAGTTTACTTAACATCCTAAAACTAATCCTAAGTGGTTTTGCAGTATTCTCATTGGTCAAAAATTATTTTTGCGGAAAAAAAACTTCATGTGTCCCTGTCAGAGCACATGAAGACTTGATTTTTAGAACTAAATTCTTACTTCATCCGATTGGGTTGATGACGAACAAGCTGCTCCTCCTTCTGGGGTTTTCGATTTCTTGGAGTTTTTCGCCTCGCAACCAAAGAAATCGTCTACCAATGCGGTGGGTGAGTACTACGAAGGGTGGTTCGTCAGCAACTGCCTCATTATCGATCACAAGTCGGCTTTGCGATGATGGTAAACCAATTTCGGGGCTGCAATTTGGCCGATCATTTTGATTGTTGTCAATTCGATTGCTGCCCTGAGAGCTACCGCATCCTACACTGATAGCTTCCTTCCTCGCAGCAGCGCAGTTAGACAGACATAATTGACGCAGGTATTTATTGACAACCTTTTCATATACTTGATATTTGAATTCTCTTAATGCTTTTCCTCCATTAGGATAACAGATAGGTCAACCTGATATCCGTTCATCAGAGAGACCTTCTGGGAGTTCTTATAGTCCAAAGGCCACCTTGGACTATCTGCCGGAATTTTACTAATTTTATCATCAACTTCGAAGTAAAACAAATAAAACCAGTTGGGAGGCAATTCGCAGTCGGAGACATTGAGAGCAGCGGCCTCTTTTTCGATCATTCGAGCTGATTTTTTTGTAGCCTCTGGAATTTGACTCATTGCTAAAAAATTTTTTGATTCGAGCATGATTCGAGCAAAAAGTTTGATTCGAGCATGATTTAAAATTGAGATGAAGAAACGTTTGAGTCATTTAAATATAAAACACAGAACCCAATTCTTACCTCATTGGCAGTGAAGACTAGAAAAAAATGACTCTCAAAATTTTGTTCTTTATGGAAACAAAAACGAGTCCCTGACAGATCGCATTTTAATTTTTATTCCATTCTGAACGCAACCCGAACTAATTTTTTTTTACAAGAGCAAATTTTTTGTAAGATGTTATATACTGAACACATTTAAAACTTGTACCGCCTGTAGTACTTCTTAGAGAAACTTAGGAGGAGAAACTTAGCAATAATTCCAAACTGTTACTATAACAAAAACGCTTCTTTTCGACGAAAAAAAAAATGTCTTAACCAAAGTTTTTCAAGTTTTTCATTTCTCGTATATTAGATAGAAAGGCATATTGGATGCCTCCGCTGTACCTTAATGGACCCATCTGTTTTTAGTGAGACTCACAGAGGAATGGACTACTTGCTTTTCGATAAGTTTTACGAGACATGAAAAAAAAGAAGAACTTTGGTCAAGACATATCTTTTCTACTTGGAGTTATCACTTAGGCTCTCCTAGCACACGGAAGAAGGGCTACAAGCAGGACAAATACTAAATGTGCTCACTATATAATCACAAATATGGTTTAAATAATTTTTTCGGGTTTCGGAAATTTTTTTGCTTTTCGGCCTTGTCCATATTTTTCACAACTAAACAAACGAAAATTTCTTTCCCTCGCTAACCGGCTAGCTTAAACAGAAGGGGGCTCTCACCTATAGAATGTATGAAGGCAGGCGACAGAAGATAGCTGTACAAGAGGAGCAAAACCAAACAAGAACTGAAATAGAAATACTAAAATAAAAATGATAACAACATCAAAACCAAAACAAACCAACACCGCGCGGATACCACTAGCCAGCAGCTAAACGCTATCAAAAATAGTATTAGAATAATAATAATAATAGCGGAGAGACACTGAAGTACAATTCAGTCAGAAGGAAGAACAACCAAATTTCCTTGGACTGATTGAAAAAAAAGTGGACCAAGTTTTGGTTATTTTTCAACACTTTCTCAAGAAACATTACACGCACCCCTTCTTTATCTGTATACACACACATCATTAGACAGGCTCAAATAAAAAACAGAGCCACAATGGGGTCTCTCTAAGATGATATATGGAAATTTTAAGGAACAGTACTAGTACCCAAAGTACAAATGTGATCAAAGAAAATGACATATGTCAAACATCATAGAAATCACCCATTTGGGTGACAATCCCAGGGGACCCTTGAAACACTATTACAAACCTCTACGAACAGTACTACACACCTTCAAACGATTTACAAACAGCTTTCAACGCAGTGAGTTGGCCCCATACTAGTTGGCCCCGTACCGCTATACAGAGGCAAATTACATCAACTTGATGCCCGAAATCGTGCATACAAACTGAGCTTACCAAAAACTACATATAATGAGGGTTATATATAGCCTATACACAACTCCGTAAGTACATTTTAAATACATTTCAATCGCCTCCACCGCTGTGGTACATACGACAATTTTGAGGCCAAAATTGGGGCCAAAGTACCATCCAAATATCAAACAGGAGTCGATGCGCGACCCCCTCAGTTTGACAGTACACTACACGGCAAGCCTGGTGAATAAAACAGAACCAGATTTGCCTCACTATTCACATATTAATCAACAATTTGGTGTTTTGTACCATCGCTCAGAATGAGGTCACTTACCACCCCCCACCCCCCTATGGAGTCAAAATACACCATCTAGATCCACGAAAACCTACATATAACCATAGTTAATGAGTAACTACATATAATGGGGGTTATTAATAACCTATAGACGACACTAAAAGACATTTTTAACACACATTTTTCATCTCCGCAGGTTAGGTACCCCTCTTTTAGGGTCGGATGTTAGGACCCCTGTACCGGCAAAATACGCCATCTAGATCCCAGAAAACCTGCATACAACCATGGTTCATGAGTAACTACATATAATTGGGGTTATAAATAGCCTATAGGCGACACTAAAAAAACATTTTTAACACACTTTTTTCATCTCCGCAGGCTAGGTAACCCCTCTATTAGGGTCGGATGTTAGGACACATTTACCGGCAAAATACACCATCTAGATCCCCGAAAACCTGCATACAACCATGGTTCATGAGTAACTACATATAATGCGGGTTATAAATAACCAATAAACATTACTAAATGTAGATTTTTAACATACTTTTTCTATCTCCGCATGTTCGGTACAGATCACTTTTTGGGTCGAAAATTGGGCCCCATGTACCGGCTAAAAATCACACTCTGGTTCACAAAAGCCTATACGCGGTCCCCTGGGCAACAACAATAAATAACCTGTCATAATCTTCAAACAGAACAGAAAATGGTTCACCCAACAATGAGATATTTCAAAAATACCGTTTTGTAACATAGCCTAAATTTGACCTGGTTCGCGACGTACATCGTCAAATGTCACCCTCACAACTTCAGAAAACGCATAGGAAAACTTATGGGGCTCAACTGTGGAGATGACGAGGGTTGTAAATTGCTACTGTACATCTACAAAAACCGCTTATATAAAGGTACCATTCGTGCGGTGAAAAAGAGGGTCAAAATTAAGCATTTTGCCTGAATTCAGGGGTTAATATTTTCTCAGCGACCAATACTACGCACTTCACCGGTGGCTTAAACAAAGAAGAGCTCATGCTGAGTTCAATGATATTACTCATGCTCAATTCCGTTCAGTAGTTTTGGAGTACTTTTCAAAAGCACTCAATTTCATCGAAATTTTCGAAAATTACTCGATCCAGTACCATCAAAACCCCCGAAATCACCAATACCAGCCTTTGCAACGCAATTCAATGGCTGGACTTAGGTTGTCCGGGCAATTCTAAGAGTCACTCCTACCTATGCAACTCTTTCAAAAGTCTTCGTGACCCTGCACTACAATTTCACTGAATGTTTGTCTTTTTGCATAAAAAAAGAATGTTCAAAATCAAAGAAAAATTCATAAATTGTAAATTCGCAAATCAGCAATGATCAGCATGTTAGGTGGCCAAGTGGAGGTCTAAAAAGAGCTAGATACACTGTTTTCCAACGCATGATTGAGCGGAAACAGGAAAAACCTGAAAAAAGAGATTTTGGAGCTCACTAAACCAAACTCACGAAACTTCAAAACTTGGACGTTTAAACCTTTTGTATGCAATCAAATCATGAAAAAATACCTCTACTGGTCTTGTACTGTTCAACCTGAACCGATGTTATTGAGTTTTAATTATATGAAGCAGTGGTCACGGTATAACTCAAACAAAACGCTTCCGAACATTGTTTTTTGCCAATTTTCATTCAGTTAGACAACTGAAAACACCGGTATTAGCACAACCAAAAAGGTTTTCTCAAACGGACAACACATGATACTTCCTGCCGGTAAATAAATAGTGCCGATTGGCCATGGAATGAGTTTGGAATGGTTCGAAGGTTAGAGAAGAGTTACAATTTCGAATTTCGCCTTGTACATATTATATCATCGAAAAGCGTTATGTTGTCGCCACAAAGAACTTATGGTCACCTTTTTTGGTCTAGCAGGCCCCTGAAATATATTAGATATTGGTGTACAATTAGCGATTGCGATAACTGGACTCTTGTTGTGATTCCATGCGCTTCGAATCATAGAAACAGTGATTTTCATGGAAAAAGTCAGACAAAACAAAATAAAAGCTTGGATTGATATTACTGGAGGCTTTGATACGACGTTTATCAGGTCCTAACAACCTAGCCGCAGTCATTAAAGGCTATATCAGGTAAGAAAACTGTCAAACAACATTTTTCTAGTAAGATTTTGTATTCTTATCACCGGTAAGGTCAAAATGAAATTTTCCGTTTATGGCCGAGAGAAAGATTGTTTTAAGGCAAAAAAATATTTTTTGACCCCAATTTTGGTTTTCCAGCTTTTTGTTAGCCTCAGTAGAAGTGCATTTCTGCAATAGAATGATTTTGGAAAGGATCGGAAGCTCAAGAAATGTGACCATTTACGAATTTCGCCATAAACAATTTATAACACCAAAAAACGTTATATTATCCCCACAAAACCCTTTGATCGCGTGCATTAGGCCTGTGAATCAACTCTTCTGACTGTTGTTAAGCAGCAATTGTGGTAATTGAACCGTGGTGGGGGTGCCATGTAATTGGAGTCAGAGGAACAGCGTTTTCAATGTAAAAAAAATCAGATAAAACAATATAAAAGATTAGGTGGATGTCACTGGAGGCTTTGATATGACGTTTATCAGGGCCTAACAAACCAGCAACAGTCATTAAAAACTATAATATTTAAAAAACACCGTCAAACAACGCTTTTTATAAGAGTTTGCATTCTTATTCCTTTATCACCGGTAAGGTCAATATGAAGTTTCCTGTTGAGGCCCTGGAGAAAAATCGTTTTAAGGCAAAAAAGTTTTGGACCCCAATTTTATTTTTCCAGCTTTTTTTCAGCCCCAATAGAAATGCCGTTTTGCTATAGAATGATTTTGGAACGGATCGGAAGCCCAAGAGAAATGACCCTTTACGATTTTCGCCATAAACATAATATATCAACGAAAAACGTTCTGTTACCACCACAAAAATCCTATGATCAACTTTTTTGCGTGCTCTAGGCCTGTGATCAAATTTATCCGACTACTTATATATAGAGGTCGTGGTAATCGAACCATGGTGGTGGTTCAATGTGCTTGGAGTCAGAGAAGCAGCGTTTTTAATGAAAAAAATCAGATAAAACAATATAAAAGCTTAGATGGATGTCCCTGGAGGCTTTGATATGACGTTTATCAGGTCCTAAAAAACTAGCCACAGTCACTAAAAGCTGTATTATTAAAAAAACCATCAAACAACGTTTTTAAAAAGATTTTGTTTTCTTACCGCTATATCACCGGTAAGGTCAATATGAAATTTTCTGTTTAGGCCCGAGAGAAAAAATGTTTTATGGCAAAAAAATTTTGCACGCCAATTTTATTATTCCAGCATTTTGTAAAGCTCATTAGAACTGCCATTCTGCTATAGAATGATTTTGGAAAGGATCGGAAACCCAAGAAAAGTGACCATTTACGATTTTCGCCATAAACATTGTATATCACCAAAAAACGTTATATTATCACCACAAAAAACCTGTGATCAAATTTTCCGCGTGATCTAGGCCTTTCATTCAACTCATCTCACTACTTATGAATAGAGATCATGGTTATGGAACCGTTGTGGTGGTTCTATGTGCTTGAAGTCAGAGAAAGATCGTTTTTCTTGAAAAAAAAAGTCAGGTAAAACAATGAAAAAAGCTCAGATGGATGTCATTGGAGGCTTTGATATGACATTTATCCGGGCTTAACAAACTAGCCACAGTCGTTAGAAGCTATGTTAAAGAAAAAACCATCAAACAGCGTTTTTTATAAGATTTTGTTTTCTTACTGCTATATCACCGGTAAGGTCAATATGAAATTTTCTGTTTAGGCCCGAGAGATAAAAAGTTTTATGGCAAAAAAGTTTTGCACCACAATTTCATTTCTCCAGCATTTTTTGAACCCAAGTAGAAGTGCCGTTTTGCGATTGAATGACTTTGCAAAGGATCGGAAGCCCAAGAAAATTGACCATTTACGATTTTCGCCATAAACATTGTATATCACCAAAAAATGTTATATTATCACCACAAAAAACCTGTGATCAACTTTTTCGCGTGATATAGGCCTGTCATTCAATTGATCGGACTACTTATGAATAGTGATCGTGGTTACGGAACCGTTGTAGTAATTCTATGCGCTTGGAGTTAGAGAAAGAGCGTTTTTCTTGAAAAAAAAGTCAGGTAAAACAATAAAAAAGCTCAGATGGATGTCACTGGAGGCTTCGATATGACGTTTATCAGGGCCTAACAAACTAGCCACCGTCATTAAAAGCTGTATTAATAAAAAACCATCAAATAACGTTTTTTATAAGATTTTGTTTTCTTACTGCTATATCACCGGTAAGGTCAATATGAAATCTTCTGTTTAGGCCCAAGACAAAAAATGTTTTATGGCAAAAAAATTTTCTCCCCAATTTTACTATTCCAGTTTTTTATCCTCAGTAGAAGTGTCGTTTTGATATAGAATGATTTTGGAAAGGATCGGAAGCCCAACAAAAGTGGCCATTTACGAATTTCGCCATAAACATAGTTTATCACCAAAAACCATTATATTATAACCACAAAAAACCTATGATCAACTTTTTCGCGTGATCTAAGCCTGTCATTCAACTCATCTGACTACTTACGAATAGAGATCGCGGTTACGGAACCGTTGTGGTGGTTCTATGAGCTTGGAGTCAGAGAAAGAGCGTTTTTCTTGAAAAAAAAATCAGTTAAAACAATAAAAAAAGCTCAGATGGATGTCACTGGAGGCTTTGATATGAAGTCTATCAGGGCCTAACAAACTAGCCACAGTCGTTAGAAGCTATGTTAATGAAAAAACGATCAAACAGTGTTTTTATAAGATTTTGTTTTCTTACTCTTATATCAACGGTAAGGTCAATATGAAATTTTCTGTTTAGGCCCGAGAGAAAAAATGTTTTATGGCAAAAACATTTTGCACCACAATTTTATTTTTCCAGCTTTTTTTAAACCCCAGTAGAAGTGCCGTTTTGCTATAGCATGATTTTGGAAAGGATCGAAAGCCCAAGAAAAGTGACCATTTACGAACTTCGCCATAAACATAGTTTATCACCACAAAAAAACCTGTGATCAACTTTTTCGCGTAATCTAGGCCTGTTATTCAACTCATGTGACTACTTATGAATAGAGATCGTGGTTACGGAACCGTTGTCGTGGTTCTATGCGCTTGGAGTCAGAGAAAGAACGTTTTTCTTGAAAAAAAAAGTCAGGTAAAACAATAAAAAGCTCAGATGGATGTCACTGGAGGTTTTGATGTGACGTTTATCAAGGCCTAACAAACTAGCCACAGTTGTTAGAAGCTATGTTAATGAAGAAAACGTCAAACAGCGTTTTTTATAAGATTTTGTTTTCTTACTGCTATATCACCGGTAAGGTCAATTTATGGCAAAAAAATTTGTGCACCCCAATTTTATTTTTCCAGCTTTTTTAAACCCCAGTAGAAGTGCCGTTTTGCTATAGAATGATTTTGGAAAGGATCGGAAGCCCAAGAAAAGTGACCATTTACGAATTTCGCCACAAACATAGTTTATCACCAAAAACCATTATATTATCACCACAAAAAACCTATGATCAACTTTTTCGCGTGATCTAGGCCTGTCATTCAACTCATCTGACTACTTATGAATAGAGATCGCGGTTACGGAACCGTTTTCGTGGTTCTATGCGCTTGGAGTCAGAGAAAGAACGTTTTTCTTGAAAAAAAGTCAGGTAAAACAATAAAAAGCTCAGATGGATGTCACTGGAGGTTTTGATGTGACGTTTATCAAGGCCTAACAAACTAGCCACAGTTGTTAGAAGCTATGTTAATGAAGAAAACGTCAAACAGCGTTTTTTATAAGATTTTGTTTTCTTACTGCTATGTCACCGGTAAGGTCAATTTATGGCAAAAAAATTTTGCACCCCAATTTTATTTTTCCAGCTTTTTTAAACCCCAGTAGAAGTGCCGTTTTGCTATAGAATGATTTTGGAAAGGATCGGAAGCCCTAGAAATGTGACCATTTACGAATTTCGCCATAAACATAGTTTATCACCAAAAACCATTATAATATCACCACAAAAAACCTATGATCAACTTTTTCGCGTGATCTAGGCCTGTCATTCAACTCATCTGACTACTTATGAATAGAGATCGCGGTTACGGAACCGTTGTCGTGGTTCTATGCGCTTGGAGTCAGAGAAAGAACGTTTTTCTTGAAAAAAAGTCAGGTAAAACAATAAAAAGCTCAGATGGATGTCATTGGAGGTTTTGATGTGACGTTTATCAAGGCCTAACAAACTAGCCACAGTTGTTAGGAGCTATGTTAATGAAGAAAACGTCAAACAGCGTTTTTTATAAGATTTTGTTTTCTTACTGCTATATCACCGGTGAGGTCAATTTATGGCAAAAAAATTTTGCACCCCAATTTTTTTTCCATTTTTTTTAAACCCCAGTAGAAGTGCCATTTTGCTATAGAATGATTTTGGAAAGGATCGGAAGCCCTAGAAAAGTGACCATTTACGAATTTCACCATAAACATAGTTTATCACCAAAAACCATTATATTATCACCACAAAAAACCTGTGATCAACTTTTTCGCGTGATCTAGGCCTGTCATTCAACTCATCTGACTACCTATGAATAGAGATCGCGGTTACGGAACCGTTCTGGTGGTTCTATGTGCTTGGAGTCAGAGAAAGAGCGTTTTTCTTGAAAAAAAAGTCAGGTAAAACAATAAAAAAAGCTCAGATGGATGTCACTGGAGGCTTTGATATGACGTTTATCAGGGCCTAACAAACTAGCCACAGTTGTTAGAAGCTATGTTAATGAAAAAACCATCAAACAGCGTTTTTTATAAGACTTTGTTTTCTTACTGCTATATCACCGGTATGGTCAATATGAAATTTTCTGTTTAGGCCCGAGACAAAAAATGTTTTATGGTAAAAAAAAAATTTGCACCCCAATTTTATTTTTACAGCATTTTTAAACCCCAGTAGAAGTGCCGTTTTGCTATAGAATGATTTTGGAACGGATCGGAAGCCCATGAAAAGTGACCATTTACGAATTTCGCCATAAACATAGTTTATCACCAAAAACCATTATATTATCACCACAGAAAACCTGTGATCAACCTTTTCGCGTGATCTAGGCCTGTCATTCAACTCATCTGACTACTTATGAATAGAGATCGTGGTTAAGGAACCGTTGTGGTGGTTCTAAGTGCTTGGAGTCAGAGAAAGAGCGTTTTTCTTGAAAAAAAAGTCAGGTAAAACAATAAAAAAGCTCAGATGGATGTCACTGGAGGCTTTGATATGACGTTTATCAGGGCCTAACAAACTAGCCACAGTCGTTAGAAGCTTTGTTAATGAAAAAACCATCACACAGCGTTTTTTATAAGATTTTGTTTTCTTACTGCTATATCACCGGTAATGTCAATATGAAATTTTCTGTTTAGGCCCGAGAGAAAAAATGTTTTATGGCAAAAAAATTTTGCACCCCAATTTTATTTTTCCAGCATTTTTTAAACCCCAATATAAGTGCCGTTTTTCTATAGAAGGATTTTGGAAAGGATCGGAAGCCCAAGAAAAATGACCATTTACGAATTTCGCCACAAACATAGTTTATCACCAAAAACCATTATATTATCACCACAAAAAACCTGTGATCAACTTTTTCGCGTGATCTAGGCCTGTCATTCATTTCATCTGACTACTTATGAATAGAGATCGTGGTTACAGAACCGTTGTAGTAATTCCATGCGCTTGGAGTCAGAGAAAGAGCGGTTTTCTTGAAAAAAAACTCAGTAAAACAATAAAAAGCTCAGATGGATGTCACTGGAGGCTTTGATATGACGTTTATCAGGGCCTAACAAACTAGCCACAGTCGTTAGAAGCTATGTTAATGAAAAAACCATCAAACAGCGTTTTTTATAAGACTTTGTTCTCTTACTGCTATATCACCGGTAAGGTCAATATGAAATTTTCTGTTTAGGCCCGAGAGAAAAAATGTTTTATGGTAAAAAAAAATTTTGCACCCCAATTTTATTTTTCCAGCATTTTTAAACCCCAGTAGAAGTGCCGTTTTGCTATAGAATGATTTTGGAAAAGATCGGAAGCCCAAGAAAAGTGACCATTTACGAATTTCGCCATACACATAGCTTATAACCAAAAACCAGTATTTTATCACCACAAAAAACCTGTGATCAACCTTTTCGCGTGATCTATGCCTGTCATTCAACTCATCTGATTTCTGACTACTTATGAATAGAGATCGTGGTTACGGAACCGTTGTGGTGGTTCTATGTGCTTGGAGTCAGAGAAAGAGCGTTTTTCTTGAAAAAAAAGTCAGGTAAAACATTAAAAAAGCTCAGATGGATGTCACTGGAGGCTTTGATCTGACGTTTATCAGGGCCTAACAAACTAGCTACAGTCGTTAGAAGCTTTGTTAATGAAAAACCATCAAACAGCGTTTTTTATAAGATTTTGTTTTCTTACTGCTATATCACCCGTAAGGTCAATATGAAAGTTTCTGTTTAGGACCGAGAGAAAAAATGTTTTCTGGCAAAAAAATTTTGCACCCCGATTTTGTTTTTTCAGCATTTTTTAAATCCCATTAGAAGTGCCGTTTTTCTATAGAAAGATTTTGGAAGGGATCGGAAGCCCAAGTAAAGTGACCATTTACGAATTTCGCCACAAACATAGTTTATCACCAAAAACCATTATATTATCACCACAAAAAACCTGTGATCAATTTTTTCGCGTGATCTAGGCCTGTCCTTCAACTCATCTGACTACTTATGAATAGAGAACGTGGTTACAGAACCGTTGTAGTAATTCTATGCGCTTGGAGTCAGAGAAAGAGCGTTTTTCTTGAAAAAAAAGTCAGGTAAAACAATAAAAAAAGTTCAGATGGATGTCACTGGAGGCTTTGATATGACGTTTATCAGGGCCTAACAAACTAGCCACAGTCGTTAGAAGCTATGTTAATGAAAAAACCATCAAACAGCGTTTTTTATAAGATTTTGTTTTCTTACTGCTATATCACCGGTAAAGTCAATATGAAGTTTTTTGTTTAGGCCCGAGAGAAAAAATGTTTTGTGGCAAAAAAATTTGCACCCGAATGTTATTTTTCCAGCATTTTTTAAACCCCAGTAGAAGTGCCGTTTTGCTACAGAATGATTTTGGAAAGGATCGGAAGCCCAAGAGAAGTGACCATTTACGAATTTCGCCAAAAACATAGTTTATCACCAAAAACCATATTATCACCACAAAAAAACCTGTGATCAACTTTTTCGCGTGATCTAGGCCTGTCATTCAACTCATCTGACTACTTATGAATAGAGATCGTGGTTACAGAACCGTTGTAGTAATTCTATGCGCTTGGAGTTAGAGAAAGAGCGTTTTTCTTGAAAAAAAAGTCAGGTAAAACAATAAAAAAGCTCAGATGGATGTCACTGGAGGCTTTGATATGACTTTATCAGGGCCTAACAAACTAGCCACAGTTGTTAGAAGCTATGTTAATGAAAAAACCATCAAACAGCGTTTTTTTAAGATTTTGTTTTCTTACTGCTATATCACCGGTAAGGTCAATATGAAATTTTCTGTTTAGGCCCGAGAGAAAAAATGTTTTATGGCAAAAAATTTTGCACCCCAATTTTAATTTTCCAGCATTTTTTAAACCCCAGTAGAAGTGCCGTTTTGCTATAGAATGATTTTGGAAAGGATCGGAAGCCCAAGAAAAGTGACCATTTACGAATTTCGCCACAAACATAGTTTATCACCAAAAACCATTATATTATCACCACAAAAACCTGTGATCAACTTTTTCGCGTGATCTAGGCCTGTCATTCAACTCATCTGACTACTTATAATAGAGATCGTGGTTACAGAATCGTTGTATTAATTCCATGCGCTTGGAGTCAGAGAAAGTGCGTTTTTCTTGAAAAAAAGTCAGATAAAACAATAAGAAGCTCAGATGGATGTCCCTGGAGGCTTTGATATGACGTTTATCAGGGCCTAACAAACTAGCCACAGTCGTTAGAAGCTATATTAATGAAAGAACCATCAAACAGCGTTTTTCATAAGATTTTGATTTCTTACTGCTATATCACCGGTAAGGCCAATATGAAATTTTCTGTTTAGGCCCGAGAGAAAAAATATTTTATGGCAAAAAATTTTGCACACCAATTTTATTTTTCCAGCATTTTTTAAAACCCAGTAGAAGTGCCGTTTTGCTATAGAATGATTTTGGAAAGGATCGGAAGCCCAAGAAAAGTGACTATTTACGAATTTCGCCACAAACATAGTTATCACCAAAAACCATTATATTATCACCACAAAAACCTGTGATCAACTTTTTCGCGTGATCTGGGCCTGTCATTCAACTCATCTGACTACTTATGAATAGAGATCGTGGTTACAGAATCGTTGTATTAATTCCATGCGCTTGGAGTCAGAGAAAGGGCGTTTTTCTTGAAAAAAAAGTCAGGTAAAACAATAAGAAACTCAGATGGATGTCACTGTAGGCTTTGATATGACGTTTATCAGGGCCTAACAAACTAGCCACAGTCGTTAGAAGCTATATTAATGAAAAAACCATCAAACAGCGTTTTTCATAAGATTTTGTTTTCTTACTGCTATATCACCGGTAAGGCCAATATGAAATTTTCTGTTTAGGGCCGAGAGAAAAAATGTTTTATGGCAAAAAATTTTGCACCCCAATTTTATTTTTCCAGCATTTTTTAAACCCCAGTAGAAGTGCCGTTTTGCTATAGAATAATTTTGGAAAGGATCGGAAGCCCAAGAAAAGTGACCATTTACGAATTTCGCCACAAACATAGTTTATCACCAAAAACCATTATATTATCACCACAAAAAACTTGTGATCTACTTTTTTGCGTGATCTAGGCCTGTCATTCAACTCAACTGACTACTTATGAATAGAGATCGTGGTTACAGAACCGTTGTAGTAATTCTATGCGCTTGGAGTCAGAGAAAGTGCCTTTTTCTTGAAAAAAAAGTAAGGTAAAACAATAAAAAGCTCAGATGGATGTCACTGGAGGATTTGATGTGACGTTTATCAGGGTCTAACAAACTAGCCACAGTCATTAGAATCTTTGTTAATGAAAAAACCATCAAACAGCGTTTTTTATAAGATTTTGTTTTCTTACTGCTATATCACCGGTAAGGTCAATATGAAATTTTCTGTTTAGGCCCGAGAGAAAAAATGTTTTATGGCAAAAAAATTTTGCACCCCAATTTTATTTTTCCAGCATTTTTAAACCCCAGTAGAAGTGCCGTTTTGCTATAGAATAAATTTGGAAAGGATCGGAAGCCCAAGAAAAGTGACCATTTACGAATTTCTCCACAAACATAGTTTATAACCAAAAACCATTATATTATCACCACAAAAAACCTGTGATCAACTTTTTCCCGTGATCTAGGCCTGTCATTCAACTCATCTGACTACTTATGAAAAGAGATCTTGGTTACAGAACCGTTGTAGTAATTCTATGCGCTTGGAGTCAGAGAAAGAGCGTTTTTCTTGAAAAAAAAGTCAGGTTAAACAATAAAAAGCTCAGATGGATGTCACTAGAGGATTTCATATGACGTTTATCAGGGTCTAACAAACTAGCCACAGTCATTAGAATCTTTGTTAATGAAAAAACCATCAAACAGCGTTTTTTATAAGATTTTGTTTTCTTACTGCTATATCACCGGTAAGGTCAATATGAAATTTTCCGTTTAGGCCCGAGAGAAAAAATGTTTTATGGCAAAAAAATTTTGCACCCCAATTTTATTTTTCCAGCAATTTTTAAACCCCAGTAGAAGTGCCGTTTTGCTATAGAATAAATTTGGAAAGGATCGGAAGCCCAAGAAAAGTGACCATTTACGAATTTCGCCACAAACATAGTTTATCACCAAAAACCATTATATTATCACCACAAAAAACCTGTGATCAACTTTTTCGCGTGATCTAGGCCTGTCATTCAACTCATCTGAATACTTATGAATAGAAATCGTGGTTTAAGAACCGTTGTAGTAATTCTATGCGCTTGGAGTCAGAGAAAGAGCGTTTTTCTTGAAAAAAAAGTCAGTAAAACAATAAAAAGCTCAGATGGATGTCACTGGAGGATTTGATATGACGTTTATCAGGGCCTAACGAACTAGCCACAGTCGTTAGAAGCTTTGTTAATGAAAAAACCATCAAACAGCGTTTTTATAAGATTTTGTTTTCTTACTGCTATATCACCGGTAAGGTCAATATGAAATTTTCTCTTTAGGCCCGAGAGAAAAAAAGTTTTATGGCAAAAAATTTCTGCACCCCGATTTTGTTTTTCAAGCATTTTTTAAACCCCATTAGTAGTGCCGTTTTTCTATAGAAGGATTTTGGAAAGGAACGGAAGCCCAAGAAAAGTGACCATTTACGAATTTCGCCATAAACATAGTTTATCAACAAAAACCATTATATTATAACCAAAAAAACCTGTGATCAACTTTTTCGCGTGATCTAGGCCTGTCATTCAACTCATCTGACTACTTATGAATAGAAATCGTGGTTACAGAACCGTTGTAGTAATTCTATGCGCTTGGAGTCAGAGAAAGAGCGTTTTTCTTGAAAAAAAGTCAGGTAAAACAATAAAAAGCTCAGATGGATGTCACTGGAGGCTTTGATATGACGTTTATCAGGGCCTAACAAACTAGCCACAGTCGTTAGAAGCTATGTTAATGAGAAAACTATCAAACAGTGTTTTTTATAAGATTTTTTTTTCTTACTGCTATATCACCGGTAAGGTCAATATGAAATTTTCTGTTTAGGCCCGAGAGAAAAAATGTTTTATGGCAAAAAAATTTTGCACCCCAATTTTTTTCCAGCATTTTTTAAACCCCATTATAAGTGCTGTTTTTCTTTAGAATGATTTTGGAAAGGATCGGAAGCCCAAGAAAAGTGACCATTTACGAATTTCGCCAAAAACATAGTTTATCACCAAAAACCATTATATTATCACCACAAAAAACCTGTGATCAACTTTTTTGCGTGATCTAGACCTGTCATTCAACTCATCTGACCACCTATGAATAGAGATCTTGGTTACAGAACCGTTGTATTAATTCTATGCGCTTGGAGTCAGAGAAAGAGCGTTTTTCTTGAAAAAAGTCAGGTAAAACAATAAAAAGCTCAGATGGATGTCACTGGAGGCTTTGATATGACGTTTATCAGGGCCTAACAAACTAGCCACAGTCGTTAGAAGCTATGTTAATGAGAAAACTATCAAACAGTGTTTTTTATAAGATTTTGTTTTCTTACTGCTATATCACCGGTAAGGTCAATATGAAATTTTCTGTTTAGGCCCGAGAGAAAAAATGTTTTATGGCAAAAAAATTTTGGACCCCAATTTTATTACTCCAGTTTTTTGTTATCCTCAGTAGAACTGCCGTTTTGCTATAGAATGATTTTGGAAAGGATCGGAAGCCCAAGAAAAGTGACCATTTACGAATTTCGCCAAAAACATAGTTTATCACCAAAAACCATTATATTATCACCACAAAAAACCTGTGATCAACTTTTTTGCGTGATCTAGACCTGTCATTAAACTCATCTGACCACCTATGAATAGAGATCTTGGTTACAGAACCGTTGTATTAATTCCATGCGCTTGGAGTCAGAGAAAGGGCGTTTTTCTGGAAAAAAAGTCAGGTAAAACAATAAGAAGCACAGATGGATGTCACTGGAGGCTTTGATATGACGTTTATCAGAGCCTAACAAACTAGCCACAGTCGTTAGAAGCTATGTTAATGAAAAAACCATCAAACAGCATTTTTTATAAGATTTTGTTTTCTTACTGCTATATCACCGGTAAGGCCAATTTGAAATTTTCTGTTTAGGCCGGAGAGAAAAAATGTTTTATGGCAAAAAAATTTGCACCCCAATTTCATTTTTCCAGCATTTTTTGAACCCCTGTAGAAGTGCCGTTTTGCTATAGAATGATTTTGGAAAGTATCGGAAGCCCAAGAAAAGTGACCATTTACGAATTTCGCCATAAACATAGTTTATCACCGAAAACCATTATATTATCACCACAAAAAACTGTGATCAACTTTTTCGCGTGATCTAGGCCTGTCATTCAACTCATCTGACTACTTATGAATAAAGATTGTGGTTACGGAACCGTTGTGGTGGTTCTATGTGCTTGGAGTCAGAGAAAGATCGTTTTTCTTGAAAAAAAGTCAGGTAAAACAATAACAAATTTCAGATGGATGTCACTGGAGGCTTTGATATGACGTTTGTCAGGGCCTAACAAACTAGCCAGAGTCATTAAAAGCTATTTTGTTCACAAAACTTGTCAAAAAACGGCAACATCATAGAGCGATTCAATAAAAGAGGCTTTTCGATGTTATTCTTGCAAGATCTTGCAAGAGGATGTTAATCTTGAAAGCATCTTGCAAGATCTTGCAAGATTAACATCCTCTTGCAAGATCTTGCAAGATTAACATCCTTTTGCAAGATCTTGCAAGATTAACTGTAATTAATTGTTTTGATGAGCACCGCAATCAAAGTGTTTAAATAAATTAAAACTGTCGCCAGATTATGCATACTATAGAATGCGAAATCTAC
Source organism: Convolutriloba macropyga (assembly GCF_964194025.1). Classification (NCBI taxonomy): domain Eukaryota; kingdom Metazoa; phylum Xenacoelomorpha; order Acoela; family Convolutidae; genus Convolutriloba; species Convolutriloba macropyga. The sequence goes on along the minus strand of NC_134482.1, from coordinate 4,497,638 downwards.
CGACCTTTATACCAAAATTTGAGTGTGTCAAACTTACCCACGGTTGTGTACTTTACTGATCTTAATACAGGAGTGCGCAAAACAGCGAATTTGCCCAGTATATATACTCGAACAAATGTGCTTTTTGTCTTGAATTGAAGTTCATTTTGGTCGATTGTTGATCTAATTTCAACCGCAAACGAAACTTAAAAAAAATCGAAATCACAAATAAATTTTGGCAAAATTTTATTTCGCACTTTAACTTTGGAATTATTGAGCAAATATTTCAGGCAAACGTTTTTCTCTTCATAACTCATTTTTTTATCCGTTTTATTTATTCATCACTTGCATCTATTTCCAGTTACTTTTTCTTGAGTATGGATTGCCTATCCTTGTGCATTTGATTATGAGCCTCAATCTCTATTTTTTTGCTCTGTCTCTCCAATAGTTCAGATTGTATATTCCTAAATGGTCCTAGGTTTTCTTCTACTGTATTTGTAATTTTGTTATAAATTAAATAAACAACGCCTGGAAAACTGTAGATGTTTGCTTGTTACGGAGCTTGTGTGATTTTACAGAACTTTTCAACGCTAACTTTTCTTGATTTGATTTCTCATTAAGTAACTTTTTTGGGTTCTGCCTATTTGCCTTTGGAGTTGACAATTAAAATCTGATAACTGTGTAAAATGACTGCATCAGAAAGAGAATTCAGCTGTCATGGTTGATGAAATTGACATGTCTCTCTTTTTTGCTAATGGAGACAATATAATAGAAGAGTTGAGTAAATATAAATGTTGTTGGATCACTTTCACTGAATTTGGAGGACTTGGATTGTTCTTTAATCACGAATCTCAAGAGTTCGGCAAACTTGAACACGAAAATTTGAACATTCTATTTCGAAGCGCAAATCACATCAGTACCATCACGGGCAGAAATATTGAGAAGCTGGAGTTTAAAGAGCTTCCCTTCCCGTCTAAACCAGTGAGAATACCTGGCTGTTTCATTGCTGCTCAGAGACAGATAGCAGTCACATATGTCGACAAAATTGAAGATGTATTAAATGTTGAAGAGAGTGAGGAATTCCTTGAGAATGGTTTCACAGACAGACTAGTAGTAGTACTATCAGATGACCTACCTTCCGATTTCTCTGATAAGGAATTGAAGAAGAGATGGAATGCAACTGAAGTTGTTTATTGTAGTCACAGTAGTGAGATAGGTTGTATTTCTGGTTCAGAGTTCCAATCTGTCTTGTTCATAATCAAGGACGCATATATTGGAGAAGAAAATTTGACTTCAGTTGTGTCTAGAGCACAGTACGAAGTGGGAATCATTCTAATTAGAACTGATCAATATTGGTTTGAACGAGATGATAAACTACTGACTTCATATCTGTCAGTGATTAGAAGTGATTATGCTGTTTTGTTTGATCAATTCATTAGCAGTACTAACAAATCCACACTTGTTAAATGGTTGCAGCCAACAGACACAGACGGCTATAAATGGAGATGGTGGAAAATACGAATGAAAATTCACTTGGAGAGAGAGAAGGAACAGATGATGAAATGTATTGAGAGACAACCAATATCTGTTCAGTTGCAACTCTGCTTTGCCTTTTACCATTTGTACGAAGAGTACGACTTGATTCCCCATGGTAAGCTTAATCGTAAGCGCACAGGCAAATGTGCAATATCAATCTTACTCTAATTAACTTTGAAACCTGGTAGGCGTTAAATTTTTGTTGATAGAACCCACTTTACACTGATAATTCATCGTTCCTCCAACTGATCATGACATTTTTTTTCTGAAGATTAATTTTTAAAATTGATCCGCCTAAAAGTTGATTAAATAGTACAATTTTTTGAGAATTTTGTTGTCTCCAATTTGGGATGAAAGACAACAGATACAGCAATACTTACATTTATTTTTTTAAAAAATGCGGTTTTAGTGATGATGACTAATAGATACAAGGAAAAAGATGTTCATTGGTATATTTCGATCTAATCCTCAATTGACCACAATGAACCTAACAAATTACATTTTTACTTTCCGAACATGATTTCAAAGCTTAGCAGTTACTGCAATGTAAACAATTGATAGAATTGTATCAGCTGGGTGGTAATTTCCTGTATGTCTAGGGGTTACTGGCAAAGTAACTCGTTGCAAAATTTGGGTCAAATAAAGACAATTTTTTAAAAATAGTTGGCAACTAATTGAAAAACAAATTGTCTCTATTTGACCCAAACTTTGCAACGAGTTACTTTGCCAGTAACCCCTAGACCTGAAGCAAAATACCTCCCAGTGGGGTAAAACTTTTTAAACTACACCTGTCTTTTTTTCTTGAGTACATTTAGTAGAAAACGGCTGAAAAGCGGTTTGAATCCCAAATCTGTTGTCTCCTTCCCATTGCGGGACGTCGCCGATCGTTTCAGATCGGAAACAAAGTATTTCTTGAGTATATTAGAGACCCAATGTTTTATCTGATGCCGCAATTGTTTTTTGCAGACTTCGATGCTTGGTGTGATAAAGTGTGTGATGAATTGGACAGTATTGATGACAGAACAATTAGTGAACTGGATCTACTCTACTGGAGTGTTATATCAGAAAGTTTTTCAAGAAGTACTGCTACATCAAAGAGTATTTGGTCAGTGGAATGTTGTTTGGATCTACTTCGAAAACGGAATCTACTCTCAATTGAAATTAACAAATTATATCCAAATGCAACAATACTGCATGTGATGATGGACGAAGACAAAACTAATGATGAAAATGCGGCTCGTATCTGTAGATTGCTGCTCAATTGTGATAAATTGGAGAAACGTTTTCTTCTTCATAAATATAAGAACAAAAATGTCTTCGAAATCACGCTTTCAATCAGTTATGATGAGTCCGCCTTCGTCGCATTGTTCTCCAATCTGGACAGATGTGATGTATTTTTCATGGATTATCTTGGCTTTGTTAGTGGAGAGAGTGAAGAGAAGAGAAGAGAGAAGTACAGAAAGTGGAGAGGGGACATATTGTTCAATGTTATTAGAATGAAGAGTGTGGATGCAGTTATATTGGGATTGAGATTGCTGAAGAGATACGATTACATACTCAAATATGAACTCAGTCAGATCAACGGAAATGACCAGACTCTTCTGCAGTGTGCGATTGATGAAAGTTAGTAATGAACTTCATACAGTGGCCGTCCAGTTGTATGTTGTATTGTTGATACTTAATTGTAATTGAACTTAAAAGAAGTGAAACACTTCGTCCACTAATTTTTGCAAGACAGATATTTGTAATCATATAAACAAGAATCTTCTCAGATAGTTTATATCTGAAATCTTGCATCTTGGTTAAGCCATAATTCGGGTTTCATCATAACAACAACAACATACTCTCATTGATACAATTGCACAAACGAACTTATTGTATTTTATGTGATCACAATCTATAGGTGTAGGATTTAGTCCGTGACTGAAGATCATGCTCATAGATACATCATCCCTATATTCATTCATTCATTTGTATAGGGTACAGAAAGGAGGAATTCATCTTGGATGTGATGAGGTTACTCATTGAGGCAGGCTTCCCCAACAATCTTCTACTGCATGAATGTTATCATGATCCCCAGTGATTGTGGAATTTTTATCGTGTAAGATCTGATAAGATGCTGACTAAGAATTTTTATCGTGTAAGATCTTATCAGATCTTACACGATAAAAATTCCTCTTATCAGATCTTACACGATAAAAATTCTGGTAAGAGGAATTTTTATCGTGTAAGATCTGATAAGACATCTTATAAGATAAACATTCCTCTTATCAGAATTTTTATCGTGTAAGATCTGATAAGACATCTTATAAGATAAACATTCCTCTTATCAGAATTTTTATCGTGTAAGATCTGATAAGACGGAATTTTTATCGTGTAAGATCTGATATGACATGTTTTAATTATTTCAATATAACCGTATAACGTAGTCAAGGTCCTATGAAAGTAAAAAAATAATCGGTCAGCTGACCAATTATGAAACAAAAAAAAATGCTTGTTGATTCTGTTATGGCGGCAGTTTTATTGTGAGTCTTAACTGTTTACTATGGCTAAACTTAGCAGTCCAAGATAGTTTCGGTCTTTGAAAAAAATTTTCAGCCTTGTTTGATAATCACCGCTTCGGATAAAGCCCCTGTCACTCAAATAATCTTTTTTACAATATCTTATAAGTCTTAAAAGACAGTATAAGATATTTTTCTCTTTGTTGCTCTGACACTTAAGTGTTGCATGCTGTAGTTATTCGGCTACTGCTTGAGAGCAACTCTGAATTGTCTTCAATATGAAGAATATACCATACTTCACGAATTTATATAAGAGGAAATTTTTATCGTGTAAGATCTGATAAGAGGAATTTTTATCGTGTAAGATCTTATAAGAGGAATTTTTATCGTGTAAGATCTTATAAGAGGAATTTTTATCGTGTAAGATCTTATAAGAAGAATTTTTATCGTGTAAGATCTTATAAGAAGAATTTTTATCGTGTAAGATCTTATAAGAGGAATTTTTATCGTGTAAGATCTTATAAGAGGAATTTTTATCGTGTAAGATCTTATAAGAGGAATTTTTATCGTGTAAGATCTTATAAGAGGAATTTTTGTCGTATAAGATCTGATAAACGTCTTATAAGATCTTATAAGAAGATGCATCCCCTTACAGGCTATTAGCAAGATGGTTTTGTCAGAATTTTGTCAGATCTTACACGATAAAAATTCCACAATCACTGGGGATGACAACAGAAATGAGAGTGAGAACGTGTTGGATACTGCTATCAGAAGAGAGTGCTGGAGTATAGTTAAGTATCTGCTGTCGGATGAAGAGAGGAGACATATATTCATGTTCAGTCACAAAGGAGACAAATATCTAGATCTGGTCTTGAAGCGTGCCAAACAATCACTATCAGATGCTGAGAGGGGAGAAATGGATAAACTGAATGGATTACTCCGAGGAAGAAAACGCGTAAATAGCATTCCAGACCATTCTTTTCACAGCGATCGGAGGATTGTAGTAGAATATCTATCCATAGATGAACACATATCCATGTTACGCGAGAAAAGAGACAATTATCGAGATCCCATTTTGAGGCGTGCTAAAGAATCACTATCAAATGATGAGCGGACAGAAATGGATAATTTGATTGAATTGCTCCGAGGAAGAAAGCGTGCGCACAGCATTCCAGACTTCTCTGTTCAATATAATCGGAGGAGTGTAGTTGAGTATCTAACTTCAGATAGAGAGAGGAGATACATATTCATGTCGCGTCAGCAAGGAGACAAAAAACGAGATTCGTTTTCGGATAGCTTTGAACAATCATCATCAATGATGAGAGCGATGAAACGGGATGATAGCGATGAAACGGAGTCTTTCTCCAGTCCTAGTAGCACAAGTTCATCGGATGAATGGGATGGATGACGACCACGTCCAAACAGCGCGTAGAAAAATGACAAGTTTTTCGACAAAAAGGTTCCTTTCACAACTCACGCAGAGAAAACAAACAGTAATTCAAAAAAAACAACGATAAAAAACAAAACAGAAGTAAATCACATAACAAAACTAAAACAACATCGTACTGAGTATATATACTCTGCAAGATCGCTGTTTTCCGCACACATGTATTAATCAATTGATGCTTGATTTTTTGTAAAATTTCACCAAAATCCTTATCAAAATTAACAACCATTAGTGTCTTTTTCACACACCTGATCAATATTATTTGTTCTATTTGCTTGATTATCTGATTTGGTTTTCTCTAACTTCAGACAATCACCTTCTTCTCTACTTTCTAGTCATTTGTATCTCTTAAATTAGATCTTTGCAATTGATGTTTTTAATGAGCCAGATTTTCATCAACTCTCAAAATGAGAAAAAACGTCAAATATACTTGTTTTTATGGCCGGTTGAGACCTATCTTTACGAGTTATATTCCCCAGAGACATAAGGTGTAAACTAAAGCTTGAAGAAACCAAATGCTTGCGCACTGTCAACTTTTTTGTTCCGACCCCACTTGAACTATATACTCAAATGGGTTTTTTTGTTCAGACAACTTTGGCCGATCGATATATTCATCGCAGAGAAATTTGAGTGCTATCATTAAAAAGCTGGTCCAGCCCAGAATTGAAAATATAAAGATTTTTTTATTTTCGGTTTTTTTTTTCAAGGAGTTATCGATATGTAAAATTTTTTGTGAACGTTTGGCATGATTTTGTCCACTTTTAGCTTAATTTTTTAAATTCAGATTTTCTCTATAAATACTATTAATTCAAAATTGCCGTTTGTAACGCAAATGAAACAATTTTGTGTTTCAAACAGACGAAAAGCCATAAAAATGAGGGAAGTTACCATCTCATAGGGAAGTTTACCATCAAAAAATTCGGTTTCTATTTGAGATCTGTTATTTTGAAAATCATTTCATATTTATTTCAAGTCACTTAGAGACTGGTCACTTTTCATGTCAAAATTATGTTGATGATCAACCCCAATTACAGTCAATTGATTCGCAATGAACAAATAATTCGCTTTCAAGGAATCGTTCATACTTTTTTGTGGCTCCGACTTTGAGTTTTTAAAATTTATAATTGAAGTTTTTCTTTTTGAGATTTTAGTAAAATGCTGTAGTCATATCGCAGAAAATTGTTGGCTAAAGTGCATAAGGCTTCCTAAAGGGAGAAAGTGAACCTATATAGTAATTTGATTGGACGTCTAATGGTTGTTAAGACTTTAAAAATGTTTTTCGAAATTTTTTTGAATGTTAATAGATATAAACCTCGTTTCTACGAAATGTAAGTCAGTCTCACTTTTTATATGGCCAAATCTTTTCTACTGCAACCAAAATTATTATGTTTAGCGATTTTGTCTTCTAACTATTATCTTTATAACTTCGATGTTAAGATTTTTCATATATATTTTTTAAATTTTTAGTTTTTTTCCCCAAAAACTGGGGTTTTCATTGAAATCTGATTGCTATATCCTATTATTGACAGTTCTCAATGTTTCAGAGAAGACATTAATAGTAAGGAAATGTGTACACCTGAGACCACTTTTTGGCACATTTTCCCCAAACATGTTCGATCATGCGAGCGGACAAAAAGTTCTTGGCAATTATTCCGTTTTAGTTTAGAATTGTTGCCTGAATATGTAATAGACTGACCTTAACTCCCTTTTGAAGTAGAAAGGTACCTTGTTTGTTTTTAAGGAGTAATTACAGAAGCTGGTAAACTGCAGAGAAAACTGTTTTTACGCACGGTAAGGGAACAAATGAGTATTGGGGTATCGGGCAATGGGGGTAATGGAGTGGAAATCCCATAAGGATTATAGGGTATAGCTTTTGCATGGGAATAACAGGTTTTAGCGGTTACATGTAGAGACGCTTTTTGGTAATTCCCGGAAGTTGAAAATTACATTCCACTTATTGCATGGAGATAATAGGGTATAGTTTTACCTTACTCATTTTCTGCAAGCAAATAAAATTGCAAAGATTTGAATCAGGATAGAAGAATTAGAATTGCATGTGGGTAATAAGGTGAACAAAGTTTTGCCATGGGGATAAAAAAATATAGGTTTCGGCCTTTGCAATTAGGTATTAGGGTGAAGAGTTGATTGAGTTTAATAGGGTAAAACATTGCATACTGTTTAGCGGAACAAAATTGCCATTGAGATACTAAGATAAAGGTTTGACTATCTGCAAGATAAAGTTAAGATTTGAAAAAAAATATTAGGATTCAGAACTGCATAGGGATAATAAGTTATAGAATTGTCGTGTTTAGAATGTGGTATAGCTTTAAATAACTACGCTATATTATATATAGGAAAAAATATTGAATATCTGCAGGCTCATAACAAGGTGGAGATTGGTACCAAGATTGCTTGTTTTAGTATTTTATGGAGACGAAAGGGTATAGATTCAAACATCCGCACACAAGTAAAAAATAAAGTGATGAATTGAATATTGACAAAAGCGTGTAGTATCACATGACAATTATAGAGTAAATTTTGCCAGGCAGCTAGTAGCGTATATAAATAAATATATATATATATATATATATATATATATATATATATATATATATATTGGTTTATATGCAATGGGAAGGGGGGAGAGCAAATAGATTGAAGATTTGAATCGGAATACTAGGGTATAGTACTGAGTGGGGAATAAAGGTGGGTTTTATCAGGATACTGTTGTATAGGTTTCATTAAAAGCAAGCATGTAATTTGAGTAATCAATTGAATCGGTAAGGTAGAGTACGGTTTTGCATGGAGGATAATAGGGTATAGTTTTGCCATTAGAGAAATATACAAGTGCCAGATAATTTCTTAAAGCAAAATTTCAGGCTCTGGTGAACATTAATTAAATTTTGAAATGTATTAGTTTTGGTGATATGAACTACAAAAGAGTAATCAAATGTCACCTGTACATCATTATTTTCCTCTTACTGTACACGTCCTAGAGAAAAATTTCTCAAAGAAAAGTTGATCCTTTAGTAAAAACTAACACAAAACTAATTAAGATAACATCAACTTTGCTCACATAACATATATATTAATCATCAAATAACACTTGTACATCCTTCTCTCCGCTTAATGTATAAGTCCCAAAGAAAATTTTCTTTGGGAAAAGTTGTTCCATTGGTGAAAACAAACAAAAGACTACTTAAAGAAACATCAATTTTGCTCATATAACAAATATATGAGTCATCAAAGGTCACCTGTACATCATTTTTTCCCCTCGTAATGTACAAGTCCTAGAAAAAATTTTCATGAGGAAAAGTTGTTCCATTAGTGAAAACTGATACAAAACTACTTTAAAAAACATCAATTTTGCTTGCATAGAAAATATATGAGTCATCAGAGTTCAATTGTAAATCATTTGTTCCTCTTAAGGTACAGGTACTAGACAAAAATTTTTAAAGGAAAAGGTTCCATAAGTGAAAACTAACACAAATTTACTTTTAAAAAACATCGATTTCGCTCGCATAGCAAATATATGAGTCATCAGAGGTCAAATGTAAATCATTTTTTCCTCTTAACGTACAGGTCCTAGAGAAAAATTTCTTTAGGAAAAGGTTCCATAAGTGAAAACTAACACAAAACTTCTTTAAAAACATCAATTATGCTCATATAACAAATATATGAGTCATCAAAGGTCACCTGTACATCATTTTTTCCCCTCGTAATGTACAAGTCCTAGAAAAAATTTTCTTGAGGAAAAGTTGTTCCATTAGTGAAAACTAATACAAATTTACTTTTAAAAAACATCGATTTTGCTCGCATAGCAAATATATGAGTCATCAGAGGTCAATTGTAAATCACTTTTTCCTCTTAACGTACAGGTCCTAGAGAAAAATTTCTTTAGGAAAAGGTTCCATAAGTGAAAAATAACACAAAACTTCTTTAAAAACATCAATTTTGCTCACATAACATTTGATGAGTCATCAAAGGTTAATTGTACATCATTTTTTTCTTCTTCATTTACAAGTGTTAAAGAGAAATTTCTTATGAAAAATTTGTTCCATCAGGGAAAATTAACTTAAAACTACTTTATAAAACTTAATTTAAGCTCACATAAAGTATATATGAATCAGCGCAGGTCATTTGATCATCATTTTTTCCTCTTAATGTACAAGTCATAGAGGAAAATTTCTTAAGTAAAAGTTATTTAATTAGTAAAAAATAACGATACACTACTTTAAAAAATTAAATAACGTTCACATAAAATATATATAATTCATCAAAGATCAATTGTTCGTCAAAATTTTACTACTAATGTACTAGTCATAGAGGAAAACTTCCTATGTAAAAGAGGTTAAGTAAGTGAAAGGTAACACAAATCTACTTTAGAAAATTAAATATTGCTCACATTTACCATATATGAGTGATCAATGGTCATTTGGATATCATTTTTCCTACTAATGTACAATTCATAGAGTAAACCTTCTTAAGTAAGGGTTGTTTAATTAGTAAAAGTTAACACAAAGCTATTTTAAAAAAATTTAAATAAAGCTCACATAATCTATACATGAGTCAGCACAGGTCATTTGTACAATATTTTTTTCTCTTAATGTAAAAGTCATAGAAAAAAATTTCCAAGGCCAAAGTTGTTTAATTAGTGAAAAGTAACAGAGAACTACTTTAGGAAAACCTAAAAACTGCTCACATAAAGTATAAATGAGTCATCAAAGGTCATATGTACATCATTTTTCCCCTTTCAATGTACAAGTCATAGAGAAAAAATTATTTGAGGAAAATTTGTTCTGTCATTGAAAACCAACACAATACTGCCTTGAAAAATGTCAATTGTGCTCACATAAAGAATTTTAAGGAGTCATCAAACGTCCTCTTAACGTAAAAGTCATAGAGACATTTTTCTCCGGGAAATTCGGCCCAATTAGTGAAAATTAACGCAAAAAATTCATAAGAAATATCAGTTTGGCTAACAAAATTGACATATGAGTCATCAAATGTAACTTTTCATCAAATATTTTTTCTACTCTTAATGTTCAGGTCATAAAGGAAAATTTCAATAATTTTTCAACAATTTCAATTAAGAGTCAATCAAGTTCATTAGTACATCATTTTTTTCCTCCTAAATTACAAATCTAGCGGAAAACTACCAATAAAATACTTTAAATGATAGTTCCGAAAGGTCAATTGTACGTCAATTTTTTTCCTCTTGAAATACAAGTTCCAGAGAGCAAATTGTTTTGTAGTTAAAACTAAAACTATACTTAAAACAATATAATTTTTGTTTACGTAAAGTATAATTGAGTTATCACAGTTTGCTTGTGCATCGCTCCTCCTAAATTTACAAGACCAGAACAAAAAAATTCTCACGTAAAATTTGTTCATGTGTCATTATGTGTCATCTATATTTATGTGAGAGTCATCATAAGTACATCCTCTTACTCCTAGCTTACTAGTTACAGTGAAAAATTCCTTCTATGAACTTGTTTTTTATCTGAAAGATAACACAAGAAACCTTAAGCTGTATCAATTTTGCTCATAAAAGGTAAATATGAGTATATGTGAAATAAAGGGTCAAATGTACATCATTTCTTTCTTCCTAATTAACGAGTCCTGGAGAAAAGTACAAGTAAAAATATACGTTCATTTCTTAAAATTAACACAAGATTATTTTGAAATCTACTAGTTTGTGTCATAAAAAAATAAAATGAGTCATCACAGGTTTGTTAAGCATCGTTTTTATTTTCCCTTGATGTACAATTCGCAGTGAAAGATTCATAAAATAAAAAACTCTTTCATTGGTGAAAATTTACAAAAACTTACTTTACTTTGCTTTAGTTCCTTTCATATAGCGTATGTAAGAGTCAGCAAACGTCAATAATCATCATTTTATTCCACTTGAGGTACAAGTATCGGGGAAAGTTCCTGAATTAAAAGGTTTTTTGTCAGTTAAAATTCATCCAAGACTACTTATAATTTTACGCAAACTAAATAGCAGAGGCATTTTTTCCCTTCATAATATAAAAATTTCAGAGAGAATCCTTCAGAGACAAAATTTTTCAAGAAAATCTCGATCAATCAGCGACTAACAGAAAAAATTCTCAAAAGAGTATCAGTTTTGTTCACGAAAACGTAAATGAGTCATTAAAAGTCAATTTTAAAGCAGTAATTGTATTTTTGAAGAGTTGGAACTCACACCAAACTGTGATAATGATTACTTTGTATGAGTAGGAATTAACCGATGTACGTCTTTCTCAGTGTTAATTTTTTTTGTATAAGATAATAGAAGACACCAACATTAAAGATTTTTTTCATAAAACAAAGTCAGGAATCTTTTTCCAAATACAGTGGACCAGGGATTTGTTGTTGACTGTGCAAACTGGTTTTTCGTAACGTAGTTTTTACGAAACAAAGTTACGCACTTGCAACTAAAAACATTATCTTTTTTCTTTTTTGAAAAACCAAGCAATGAACCATAAATGCGCATAGAATTCTGTCTGGCAAGTTTTCGTGCATGCATGGTTCATTGCTTCGTTTTTCAGAAAAGAAAAGAAATGATAATGATTTTAGTTGCAAGTGCGTAACTTTTTTACCATAAAATTAACGGTTTGCACAGTCAACAACAAATACTTTGTTCAGCATATTTGGAAAACGGTTCCGGACTTTGTTTTATGAAAAACTCTTAAATGTTGGTGTCTTCTAGCTACTTATACAAACAAAAATTAACACTGAGAAAGACGTACATCGGTTAATTCCAACTCATACATAGTAATCATTAACACAGTTTAGTGTGAGATCCCACTCTTCAAAAAAATATTTACTGCTGATCTTTGAATACTTTGGATCAGCGCTTGTAGACAGTGTTGATAAAATGTAAGCATTAAATCTTCTGTCTTGAAGTTTTGTTCCGTGAGCTTTATGGATTAAAGTACAAAAGAGAATTTGCGCAATCAATTGAACATTTTCAGTGACTTATGTCAATTAATCCAGGCTCATTTTTTGTATATCTTGTCTACGTAAACATCCATGATAAAAAATCTTTGTAATAATAAAATTTCTGTGCTACCCCTATAACAAAGAATTTGAGTTTTCATATGCACAGTCGATTCTTTTTTTGTTAAATTCTGACGGAGAATTTTTAAACGTAAAATTATCAACTCAATAGTAATCAAGCGAGATACATTTAAACTCTGATCACTTAAAATTAGTGTAGGAGCTTGAAATTAAGAGCCTTTGAATGTTTCGGCTTAGGGATTTACCCATAGGAAATTATCATTAGGAAAGTTTTTTTAAGTTTCCATTGAGGGAATTGCTTTCAAAACAACTTTCTAGTATAAAAAGTTTTTAAAAAATTGCTGTACTTTCGTACATTATGTGATCCGAGATAGTGTACTTCTGAGCCCTGTTGAATCAAACGTAATGTAAGTGCTAAAATAGGTGTTCTTTTGAAAATTTTTCGTTTCAGAAAAATAACTTTCATTGAGTAAATTTCACTCTACAGCTTGTACATTGAAAGAAAAAAAATGATTTATTGTTTACTAGTTATGACTCATTTATATTTTATATGACCGAACTTCATATATTATCCGGGACATGTATATTGAGCATTATATTTTGATGACGCATATATAGTTTACATTACCGACACTAATACATTTCAGAGTATTTGTGTGTTAGTTTTCACTAATGAAGCAAGTTTTTTTAATCTCTAAACTCTGGGTACATTACGAGGGAGAAAAAAGGTTTAAATTTGACTTTTAAGGACTCATTTACATTTTTGTGAACAAAACTGATACTCTTTTGAGATTTTTTCCGTTAGTCTTTGTTGATTGATCGAGATTTTCGTGAAAAATTTTGTCTCTGAAGGTTTCTCTCTGAGAGAGATTTGTATAATATGAAGAGAAAAAATGAAACTCTTATTTAGTTTGCGTAAGGTTTTAGGTAGTTTTGGATGAATTTAATTTTACGAAAAACCTTTTAATGAAGAAACGTTCCCCGATACTTGTCCCTCAAGTGGAAAAAATGATGAACATTGACGTTTGCTGACTCGTACATACGTTATATGAAACGAACGAATGCAAAGTAGATTAAGTTTTCGTTATTTTTCACCAAGGACAGGGGTTTTTATTTGATTATTTTTTCACTGCGACTTGTACATTAAGAGCGAAGAAAAAACTATATATAATAAACCTTTGATGACTCATTTGATATTTTTATGACACAAACTAATACATTTTAAAATAATCTTGTGTTAATTGTCAGAAATGAAGTTTTTTTACTTGTATTTTTCTCCAGGACTTGATAATTAGGAAGAAAGAAATGATGTACATTTGACCCTTTATTTCTCATATACTCATATTTATCTTTTATGAGCAAAATTGATACAGTTTAAGGTTTATTGTGTTATCTTTCAGATATAAAAAAAGTTCATAGAAGGAATTTTTCACTGTAACTAGTGAACTAGGAGAAAAAGTATGTACTTATGATGACTCTCACTTAAATTTAGATGACACATAATGACACATGAAACCAGTTTTACATGAGATTTTTTTTGTTTTGGTCTTGAAAATATAGGAGTGTTTAATGTACAAGTAAACTTTGATGACTCATTCAAACTTTATGTAATTAAAATTGTTTAACTACAAACAATATTCTCTCCGGAACTTGTAGTTTAAGAGGAAAAAAGTTGACGTACAATTGACCTTTCGGAACTTGTAGACAATTTGTATGGACAAAACTGACATTCTAAGAATTTTATTGGTAGTTTTAACTAAGGAAACAACCTCAACCAAACAAATTTTCCCCTAGATTTGTATTTTAAGAGGTAAAAAAATGATGTACAAATAAATTTTGTCGACTCTTTTTTGAAATTGTTGAAAAATTTTTGAAATTTTTTCGATGATTTAAACATTAAGAGGAAAAAAGAGGTGCAAGTTACATTTAATGACTCATATATCAATTATGTTAGGCAAATTGATATTTCTTATAAGATTTTTGTGTTAATTTTCACTCATTGGGCCAAACTTCCCGAAGAAAGTTTTCTAGGATTTGTACGTTAAGAGAAAAAATGACCTTTGATGACTCATAAATATTCTTTATGTGAGCGCAATTGACATGTAGTTTTCCCCAAATCAATTTTTTCGGCTTGTACATTTAATGAGGACTTATTCAAATGTAGCGCGTGTTCGCTGCACGTCTCATTGTTCAGCGCAGACGAAAATTCTGCTGAAATCTGGCTAGCAGAATTACTAAATCTAGTTTCATACTGCCTTGTTAGAAAACCCAGGAAGAGAAAGCAGTTCCCCTTCTTTTATAGCTCCCTAACAATGCACACGATCAACAAACTTGAAACAGCAAGACGCAAAAAGTGTTCCTCTACCAAACTCGAAAATCTTGAAAACGATGTGAGAGTCTTCAATGAGTTGGATAAAATGACTTTTATTGAATCCACAAATAACTTTACGATAATTGATGCTTTTAAAATGTTAAAATGTTTGGGCGGCCGAAATTCACTGGCAAATAGAACGACTTACCTTGAAATTTCTGCTATGTCAGATTTAGAGAAAGCTAATCTTTTTAATATGTTTTTTCAATCTGTTTACTATAAATGTTCTTTTCCTACTTCTGCCCCGAGTGAAATTGAGAGTCCTGATATCCAGCTGTCTGATTTACTCGTGACACCTGCACATGTCGGCATTTTAATTGAAAACGTCCCTCCAAGCACTATCGCTTGTGCAGACGGTATACCCCCATTCGTTCTCAGGAACTGCGCTGTTACATTAGCTCCTCTAGTTCATTTAGTGTTCAGTAACATCATATTTCTCCGTAAGTGGCCAACAATTTGGAAGTGTTCATTCATAACCCCAATCCACAAGAAGGTTGAGATTTATAGACCCGTTTCCATATTACCTCGATTATCATTAATATTGGAGAGAATTCTATTTGACTTCCTTTACTCGAAAGTCAACTATAAATTGAGCTGTAGGCAGCACGGCTTCAGAAAAAGACACTCAACAATTACTCAACTGCTCGTTTTTCTTGACGAAATTTATACAAACTATGACAAGAACGTCGAACAGGTTAACATTTACTTGGATTTTGCGAAAGCTTTTGACAATGTAGACCATGCAATATTGCTCAAAAAGCTATCGTTGTACGGTCTTGACAATGATTTCTTGCAGCTTATGTTCTCATACTTAACCGGAAGAAACCAGCGTGTTAACATCAATGGAATACTGTCAGATGAAGTTACGATTACCAGTGGTGTTCTTCAAAGTAGTGTTCTTGGACCCCTGCTATTTTTAATTTACATCAATGATATGTCATCACTACCGGAAAGTTCAAGCTGTTTTTGTTTTGCAGATGATACCAAGTTGTCATGTGCCACCTCTGACTTTTTTTACTGACTGTCAGAGAGATATCAATAAACTTGTAGACTGGTCTTCAGAAAATTCTTTGAAACTTAACGCAGAGAAGTGTGTTTATATTCATATCTCAGAATCACACAAATGCGATTTCAAGATAGACGAGATTTCTTTACAGAAAGTGCACAAAACAAACGATTTAGGTGTTGAAATTTGTAGCAATTTGAAGTGGAGTAGGCATATACGTAATGAGCTAACGAAAACTCAAAGAAGTTTCAATTGTCTCAGACACAATGAGCCATATAGCCTACCAAACAAAGTCAAGCAAAATTTGTACACATCCTGCGTTTTATCTATTCTCCTATACGCCTCTGTAGCGTGGTTTCCCGATATTGGTCACTTGAGATTATTAGAAAAATTCTACTGGAGAGTATTGTTCTGGTGTTATGGAAAACGCAATTACATTTCAGCCCTACAATATTCAGACAACATACCCATCTGCTATCAGCTTATTGAGCGAGATCTTCGATTTTTTATTTCCATTATGTTAGGGAAAATTTGTATTAAGTTTGAGGATTTTTTCACGCTCAAGATTAATTCCAGGATTTTAAGAAGCGAACACTCTAATCAACTTGTCATCAACCCAACAATAAAGCAACGAACATCGAAGTCCTATTTCAAAAGGGTACAGGTTTATGTAAATGATTTTAACGAGATGGGGCCTTTCAATATTTAAAAACCACCAGCGGACCACAAAAGCCTCCTGAGAGAGTTCTTCCTTAACCTTCGTGACTCTCAGTTTGATTTAAACTACACATGCACTTGGTCCATTAGATGCCGATGTACTTTCTGTCGGTCTTAACTTTGCAAAATATAATTTTTTTTGTATCAATACCATATTCATAGATTTTTATCAAACGATATGTTGAAACCCCCCATATTGGTAAATTGAAGTCTTTTACTACTACTACTACTACTACTACTACTACTACTACTACTACTACTACTACTACTACTACTACTACTACTAGTTTTGTAGTTTTGTGTTTGTTTTCACTAATAGAACAAATTTTCCTCAAAGAATTCTTCTCTATGACTTGTACATTGAAAGGAAAACAATAATGTACAAATGACCTGTGCTGAATCATCTATACTTTATGTGAGCTTTATTTAGTTTTTTTTAAATAGTTTTGTGTTAACTTTCACTAGTTAAACAACTTTTACTTAAGAAGTTTTCCTCTATGTCTTGTACATTAAGAGGAAAATTGATATACATATGAACAATGATGACTCATATATACTTTAGGTGAGCATTATTTAAGTTTTCCAAAAATATTTGTGTGTTAATTACACTAATTAAACAATTTTTCCTTATGAAATTTTTCTCTATGACTTTAAGGGGGAAAAATGATGTCCAAATGACCTGTATTCACTCATATATGGTGTGTACAAGTTCTAGAGAAAAATTTTTTTAAGGAAAAGTTGTTCCATTAGTAAAAATTAACACAAAACTTCTTTTAAAAATATCATTTTTGCTCACATAACAATTATATGAGTCATCGAAGGTCACCTGCTTTTCATTTTTTTTCTCTTAATGTACAAGTCCTAGAGAAAAATTTCAAAAGGAAAAGTTGTTCCATTAGTAAAAATTAACTGAAAACTACTTTGAACTATTTTGTGTTAGAGTAGTTTTTTAAAGTAGTTTTCAGTTAATTTTTACTAATGGAACAACTTTTCCTTTAGAAATTTTTCTCTAGGACTTGTACATTAAGAGAAAAAAATGAAAAGCAGGTTACCTTCGATGACTCATATAATTGTTATGTGAGCAAAAATGATATTTTTAAAAGAAGTTTTGTGTTAGTTTTTACTAACGGAACAACTTTTCCTTAAGAAATTTTTCTCTAGATCTTGTACATTAAGAAGAAAAAATTGATGTAAAATTGAACTTTGTTGACCTATATATATGTTATATGAGCAGAATTGATGTTTTTAGAGTAGTTTTGTGTTAGTTTTCACTAATGGAACAATTTTTTCTTAAGAAATTTTTCTCTAGAAGTTTTACATTAAGAAGTAAAAAAAATGATGTTCAATAAAATTTTGATGTCCCATATATATATGTTATGTGAGCAAAATTGATGCTTTTTAAAGTTGTTTGTGTTAGTTTTCACTAATAGAACAACTTTAAATTAAGAATTATTTCTCTAGAACTTGTGTATTAAGAGGAAAAAAATGATGTATAGGTGACATTTGATGACTCATATAATTGTTTTGTGAGCAGAATTTATGTTTTTTAAAGTAGTTTTATGTTAGTTTTTATTAATGGAACAACTTTTTATTAAGGAGTTTTTCGATGGGACTTAAACTTCAAGAGGAAAAAAAGTGATGTACAAATGACCTTTGAAGCCTCATATAATTATTGTTCGAGCAAAAATAATGTTTTTTAAAGTAGTTTTGGGTTAGTTTTCACTAATGGAACAACTTTTCCCCATGAAATTTTTCTCTAAGACTTGTACATGATGAAGAAAAAAATGATGTACAATTGAACTTTGATGACTCAAATATGTGTTATGCGAGCAAAATTGATGTTTTATAAAGTAGGTTTGTGTTAGTTTTCATCATCACTTTCGTTTTTACTTGTGTGCAGATATTGGAATCTATACCCTTTCGTCTCCATAAAATACTAAAACAAGCAATCTTGGTACTAATCTTCACCATGTTATGAGCCTGCAGATATTCAAAAATATTTCCTATATATAATATATCGGAGTTTTCCAAAACTATACCACATTCTAAACACGACAGTTCTGTAACTTATTATCCCTATGCAATTCTGAATCCTAATATTTTTTTCAAATCTTAACTTTATCTTGCAGATAGTCAAACCTATATCTTACTATACCAATGGCAAAATTGTTTCGCTAAATAGCATGCAACGTCTTACCCTATTAAACCCAATCAAATCTTCACCCTATTACTTAATTGCAAAGGCTGAATTCTATACCCTTTTATCCCCATGGCAAAACTTTGTTTACCTTATCACCCATATGCAATTTTGTTTCCTTCTATCTTGATTCAAATGTTTGCTCCTTTATTTGCTTGCAGAAAATCAGTTCTACGTGTTTTATCCGTAAGTTAAAACTATACCCTATTATCTCCATGCAATTATTGGAATGTTATTTTCAATTTCCGGAATTGACCAAGTAGCGTCTCTAAATGTAATCGGGAAAACCTATTATTCTCAAGCAAAATTTATGCCTTAAAATGTTTCTGGGATTTCAACTCCATTACCCCCATTGCCCGATACCCCAATACTCATTTGTTCCCTTACCGTGCGTAAAAACAGTTTTCTCTGCAGTTTACCAGCTTCTGTAATTACTCCTTAAAAACAAAGAAGGTACCTTTCTACTTCAAAAGGGAGTTAAGGTAAGTCTATTACATATTCATGCAATAATCCTAATCTAAAAGGGAATAATTGCCAAGAACTTTTCATCCGCGCAATATGTTTGGGGAAAATCTGCCAAAAATTGGCATCAGGTGTACACATTTCTTACTACTGATGTTCAAATGATCGGAGATAAAATTTTCTATATAAACGTATGGTTTTTTTGGCTTCGACACTGCCTTCTGGCATGTTTCTACTGAGGGTTGAAGTAATGCAGTAAATTTTTAGCAAATAGCGTTTTAAGTTGTGATTTTATTTCTTTTCAACCTTTCTTCAAATTTTTTTTAGTTTTTATTGTTATATTATTGAGCTTGTATCTATTTCTCATCATAGACAGGCCCTGCTACTTCCTTTTAACTCGAATATTAGCGTCTCTATTGATCTTAAGTCGAAACTGATTTTGTGTGTGCTGGACAACAAGTGTTTCATTGAAATTTTTGCCGTAGTCAATATTTGTGTTACTTTTCTCTTCTTTAAGCACATTCGCATAATAACAGATCGCAATGATGTTTAAATGAAGCCCACGTGAACATGTTTAATCTTTCAGTATAGTTTTACTTCAATTATTTTAAATAATCTTTGAAATGAAAAACATTAAATTCGGATAACAGCGTAATCTTTGGTGTAAAAATTTTGGTTGATTTTTGATTTTCGCCTCATTTGTTCTTTTTGTCGACTTGTTGCCTAGTCTGCTTAACATAAAGTCCCACTTTCTTTGTAGTAATAAATAAGTAAATTTGTGTAGTTAAAATTATATCGCATTGTATTTCGACGTTGTTACTATATGCTTTTAAGTTTATATGTTGAATTTCTGCTGAACAAATTGTTTTTGTTTTGCCTCATTTTGTTTTTTTTTGTTCTTTTCTCTCGTAGTCTCAATAATGACTGATCTCGTGAGCGCTGTAATGAGGCATGGCAGTTTTAATTCATTTAGTAGTTTCTGTAACGATTTTTTAAAATTCAAAAACTTTTTTTTGATTTTCTCTTCTTTTGGTTTACAGTTAAGTGAAAAGCGTAGATAAGCGCGGTTCCGAAATTCATGTGCGAACGCACATAAGCGAGCCTCTGTGTTTGCTCTTTTCAAATCAAAACGCAATTGGGACGAGTCTGATAAACCAACATTCAAAAATTTCCCTAAGCACTGTTTCAAACCATCTAATAACGTCAACTGATGTTGTTTATTGAAAAAATACTAGATTTTATGTTCATACTGATTTAGGTAAAAAAATTTTTGTATTTCTTTACAATTTCAATTACAATTTCTTTCTCAATTAAGTAACAGTTTTTCTTCGTCTTTATGAGATCATTGCAGTCAGTCTAATGCCATCCATTTTCACATTATGCATCTATATCTTTTTTAACCTTTGTTAGGACACTTGATTTAAATCGGCCAATGGAATGTAGACAAAATATTGTTTGAATCACGGACATTGTTTGATACCTGTTCATTAGCTAACTGTTCTTTTTGTTCAGCTACCAAAATAGGTCCCTGGAAGCATCTGAGTCAATATAAAACAATTCTTTTGGTTGGTTAGTGCACATAAAGTTTTTGTAGTTTTCAAGTCATCCATGTGTCTACTTTTCAACCCAAATTTAAATTTTATTTTGATAAGATAAATAATCAAAAAACGCCGATGAAATAAGATTCACAAACTGTTGATCTGTTGTATTGATAACCACCGTTACGTTAAACAAGTTAATTGATTTTATATAAGGAAAAATTTTCATGAGTGTGACATTCGAGGCAGGAAATAAATCACAATGAGAACGTTTCAACTACAACTATTGAAGTCAATAAACGTTTGAAACACATCAGATTTGAGCCTTATTACGCTTTATGTCGAAAGTCTTTTTGTTTATTATAAATTGCTTGTTATGTAATTGTTCGCTGTACTAAGTTTCTTTTCGGCTTTATAAGATGAATGAAGTTGGTCGGTTGCTAACAACTTTTCTTATCAGTTTTCTTACATCCTATGAGACTTTTCGTTTAATTCAGCCCGATAATCAAAAATTGACTTCAGTGGCCATTGTTTAAAATGAGTTTGGTCAAAAACAAAGTGAGTCTTTTCCCGGACTACCCAAGGGATAGATACTCTGAAATATTTTTATGCCTACTAACAACAGAACTCCCAGCGTAAAATTTGCCCATTCCTAATTTTCCATGTTTTGAGAAACACCAATCACGAATTAAGTTGTTCACAGTGTGGTATAACTGAAAAATCGGAAGCAAATCTGAAAATGTGCAATTGCAAAACAATGCAAAACATCTGCTAATGAGGCGGAACTTATAGTTGATCACGTTTCAGAAATTAGCTTAACTCTTCGAATTTTTTGTGTTCTTTTTTAATTTGCCATCAAAATGATCAATCAGTTTTGAATTCTTTTCGATTTCAGACATGACTGTTGAGATTGGTTGTTGCACTTTTCGATTAACATTTTTAAAGTTCAATTCTAGTGAAAAGGTAGGGACGCTTCTTTTCAAAGTTTTGTTGCTTGAGTGGTGCTTTCAGGTTAACTCTGCCTTTAGTTTTATCAACTCTGCCTTTTTCACCATTTTGCCGAATTCTCTAGTTGTTGTTTTGTCAAAATGTTTAACGTCATACCCTGATTGGAGAAGTGTTACTTTTTCATCTCTTTTCTTTAAATTAAATTTTCCATTGCTCATGAACAACTGAACTGGTTGATTACAACAGAAGCATGCTAACATGGCTGTTTTACACCCCGAGCCGAGGTTTTTTGCCAAATGTATGTAAAATCAGCGGTTACTAGCGTTGACAAAACGGAAAATTCACACTAATTGTTTTACATAATTTTGCGTTGAATGCGTTGAATTTAGCTTAGATAAATAATCTTACATAATTGGCGTTGATTTTAGCGTAGATCTTACATTTTTTTCGTTGATTTTAGCGTAGATCTTACATATTTTGCGCTGAATTCATCATTGATTTTGCGAAAAACGCAACGCGGAAAACTCTGGGCATGAGACTCGACCCACTGACCTCCTGATTACTTGTCGCCTCTTCCACCACTGTACCACAGAACCTTACTTTTCTTTCGAACCGCACTCTTTAGAAATTGGACTGTAACATCACGTTTCACATATTTTTGGAGTTTCTAAGCGTAGATCTTACATAATTTTGCGTTGAATTCTGCTTAGATCTTATTCGATTTTTGTTCAATTTTTGCGCTAAATTTCTGGATTTTCAACTCCTTCCAGTTTTTCTTGCCAGCAACCGCTTTCTGATTTTTTGAAAAAAATCGCAAAAATGCCTCCCCCCACGTACCCCATCCACCCCTCACCACACGTAACCCCCCAGACACACAACAAACCCCCCCCCCCCCCGCCTCGTACCCCTACTCAACCCCGTATCCCCCTCTCCCACACGTACTCCCGCAGACTGCGTCCCCCTCCCCACCACACGTACCCCCACTTCTACCCCCTCACCCACGTACCCCCCCCCCCCACAAAAAAAAGCGAAAATCAAACTTATGTTAGGTCAACGCTAAATTCAACGCAAAATATGTAAGATCAACGCTAAGTTCAACGCAAAATACGTAAGATCTACGCTAAATTCAACGCAACATATGTACGATCTTTGCTAACTTCAACGCAAAATATGTAAGATTATGGTTAAATGCGTTGAAATTATGTAAGATCGACGCTTAATTCAAGGCAAAATATGTAAGATCTACGCTAAATTCAACGCAAAATTTGTAAGATCTACGCTAATTTCAACGCAAAATATGTAAGATCTACGCTAAATTCAACGCAGACTGTGTATGATCAACGCTAAATTCAACGCAAAGTATGAAAGATCTACGCTAAAATTCAACGCAAAATTTGTAAAATCTGCGCTAAATTCAACGCAAAATATGTAAGATTGGCGTTGAATGCGTTGACTTTATGCAAGATCTACGCTCAAGCGTTGATCTTACATAAATTCAACGCATTAAACGCCAATCTTACATAATTTTGCGTTTTTTAGCTTTGACACCTCGGCCCGGGACCGCATTGGTCGAGTTTCGTTGAACTTCGGTTTCGCATAACCTATAAATTGTAGTACGGTTAACCCATTGTCTATTCTCTCATGAAACAATTATTGCACTCGAACTAGCGTAGTCCCATTTAACTAAAACTGAACTGTTCAGGTTTGTTTGTTATGGTTTTCACCTTATGTCGGGCTAGGAGAAATTAAATGTCCGAAGACAAATGAACAATAACTTCTCTTCAGTGATCATATGGAAAGCGACTTGAAGTTAGATCAAAGACATCTGAAGACGTCGTCTCCCTAAAATCCCGAAGGCAAAACTGAAAATATTGATGATGCTTACTAACCCAACATCTCCCATCGGGAACTTTCATGTTTTTTCCCGCTTTTTGAAAATATCCTGAGCGAAGCATAGCTCATTTAACTGAAGTTATATTAAACTTGTTTAGTATACCTGTAGGATAAAAGAGACAATAAAGAGACTCTTTCACAATATAACTTATAAGAGTTATAAAGTTTAATATAACTTCAGTTAAATGAGCTATGCTTCGCTCAGGATATTCTCAAAAAGCGGGAAAAACATTAATGCAAATAATCTTTTGCATAACTGTTTTGACACGACAAACATAAGAGAATGTCGTTTTAGATATGCCTAGTATAACAATGTTTAATCTTCCACATAGTGGTGAAATAGCACAAGGTTAAATGGAAGCAACTACATAAGGGTACTGGATCACTATAAGTGACAATCTAAATATAGCGTAACACGAGTATCAATTGCCGAATGGTGTTTGAGGTATGATGTATGTACCACATTCCCCTGCTGAAGAGAAATATCTTAACGACAATAAATTTTTTTTATGCGCGATGAATTTGGGACATTGACAGAAATTAAAGTACAAAAAAAGCATTTAACCCGATCCTCGGGTGACGAGTAATTTTTTTTTGAACAGATACACTAAATGAGTTTCATGTTCTCACGTATCAAGTTTAGTTTGAGGTGCGACAAAAGTACTTTTGTAAAAGGCGACTTCTAGTGTGTGCTCTCTTGTTCTTAGTCAAAAACTGATTTTTATAAGTCTTTTTGGTCTTTGAAATATTCAGTGGGATATCAGCCGGTGAAAATGAAGGCATATTTTGCCGGGACTTGCCGTTCCGGATCTTTTCCGGCGGATTCGGCGGACGCGATGATCTTGTTGTGGTTAGAGGTTTCTGTACTGTCTGACTCGATTACAGAGATTTTTGTCGATGTGGATGGGTTGTAATTGTCATATAGGTATCTGGAACTAATTAATCAGTTTTGGGCTTTTTTATCCGAATGTCCTCTTTAATATTTTGCTGTGATCAATATATCGCTTGTTTTCTCCGGTTTTCCAATAAAAATGATTTTTTTTCTAAGTCTGTATGACTCGTCAGATCAACTTTGGCTCATAGATTTTCAGTTATCAAATGAGATTCATTCTCTTTTCGTAATTTTTCAAGCTTTGGTTTACTTTCTATGTTGTTTAGCGTTTCTTTTTAGAAGTCCAGTAATCTCTTTTTGCAAGTCCTCTCATATGCCAATGAGGCTCTGTTGCAAATTTATTGGCAAATTCTCCGTTTGCTTGTTTTGATGAAATATGGCGTTTACACAACAGGCCAGGCAGCAAATTTTCATGAAAAACTTGTGCATGCAACGTGAAGCCATAAATCGCAATTAAAGCGTTGAAAATAGTAATTTTGCTGTTCAATTTGCAGGAACCGCAAAGAACATTATCAGAGCTGTTGTCATCTGTTTTAGTACCTTTTTCATTTCTCGTTTCTTTCTTGTTCATGAAAAACGAGCGTTGGGGATTGATTTGAGACGGTTTTTGTTATAGACGAACCGCCCCTGGAGTGAAAAACTGAGCTGCTTTCACAGTCAGACCACCCCAGAAAACCCACACCACCCCAGCCAGTCACCACATTCTAAATCTGTCAAAAGAATTTTTAATGAATAATTCTTGTTTAATGAATGTTTTCTCTAGTAATGTCCAAAGATCTTTCATTTCTATGATTTCGATGTTCATGTGTGTTTCTTGTCTAAATAAATGTTTCCAGCCTTGTTTATCAAAACTTAGAATAAGAATGGAGCTTGCTTATGATATGCTAACTTCCATGTTATACTACCACTCATAATCACCAACATCCCGTGACTTTCGAGACCTGTTCCCCCAGTTTGTTCTTCCTTGCATATATCTTGATCTTCTTTCTTGCTCAAATTGGGGTTCAGGGTCAGTTTTTTGTTAATGTGAAATTAAGTCCACGGAGAGCTGCTCTGATGTAAATGTTGGTCCAGGAAGGTGGATAGGTAATTGTGTTCTTTTGCAAGTAACGCAATCTTCCCGTTTGATTTCCATCTTTCCCACCGGGTCGAAGCTTTTGGTGTTTCTGTCTCCCAAATTGATTCTATTTCACATGGTGTCCTGCCATTTTTTTTTAGCTGACTGCGCATGTCGTGAGCTAATAATAAGTGATATAATTCAACGTCGGGATCATCTAGTTGTATATAATGCTAGTAGGATAAAAGAGGTACCTTGCAAATAATCTAATGCAAACTGGTTTCAACGCAAGACTTCTAATGAATTTTTTTTTGTTTGGGCAGACAAATAATCAATGCTTGCCCTTCAAAATAGCTATGAAATAGTACAAGGTCAAATGTAATGAATTTATAGAGGGTACTCGATCGTCATAAGTAACAATCTGATTACAGGGCAATACAAGTACCCAAAACCACGTGATTTTCGTATATGATGCGCGTACCACAGAGAAACTTCCAGAAGCGTTCATTTTTTATGCCGAACTTTTCACAGAATTTGGTTGAGATTTCATATGAAAATATGAAAAGCAGAAGGCCTTACATTATTCATTAATTCGAAAGGACGACATTCAAAAACTTATTCTCAACCTTAAATAAATTGATTGAAATTATGTGCAATTTATCAATGCGAAGCATCTAATTGGCTGGCATTTACATATTTTTTTGACGTAACAACATCTAGCCTATATCTGAGAAATTTTGAAATTTTGTTTTATCCTCCATTTTGTCATCACATCGAATCAATAATACTGTTTTCTCTTAATTTTTTGATGTAGTTGTTTGAGTTTGGTTGTTTCTGTTTTCGGCTTACTTTGTTAAAAACTATTCTAGTGAAACTCTAGAAAAGTAGCTGTTTTCAATTTTGTTGATTGAGGGGTGTTTTGAGCAATTAAACGGGCTTGTCTCTGCGTAGTTAAAGTTTTGAGACACCAATTATTTCTCTCAATCTTTCCGGTAATTCAAAAAATTTGCCTTTTTTATGTTTTCATAAAGTTCTCTGGTTGTTGGTTTTGACAAAACGTTTAAGACATCATAACCAAAATGGCGATCTCTGAATTTTTTCTTGTCTCTTCATTAAGGTTTGCATTGTTGAAGAACACCGAGGGTGAATCGGG
This sequence comes from Convolutriloba macropyga, assembly GCF_964194025.1. NCBI lineage: Eukaryota > Metazoa > Xenacoelomorpha > Acoela > Convolutidae > Convolutriloba > Convolutriloba macropyga. The sequence continues at coordinate 4,470,918 of NC_134482.1, read as the reverse complement.
TAACCACTCCAAAAATATGCTAGCATGTCTATTTTAAGGCGCAATGGTTGAGTTTTTTTGTATTTCTTCTTTGCTTTTAGCCTGAAAATTGAGCTTCCATTCACTCAGTAGCTAACTTCTCATGAAGTACTTGAAAACATTGAGTATAGGAAAAACGGCCTTGATTTCGGCTTTTTTTGAGGTCCTGTTGTCTTTTTTGCACGATTTCCCGTCTTTATTTACCGGATTTCCCGTCTTTTTTTGACGATTCTCCAACAATTTTTGCACGATTTCAGGGCTTTTTCTGAAAACGTTTGGATTATAATTGGACAATTTCCGAGCTTATTTTGACCAATTTCCGACTATTGTTGGACAATTTGCCGGCTGTTTATCGGCTATTTTTGAAATTTTTTCCGTCATTTTTGACGCTTTTCGACATTTTTGACATTTTATTTCAGGCTATTTGTGACGTTTTTTAGCTATTTTTGATGTTTTTTTCGGCCACTTCTGAAGTTTTTTCGGCTTTCTGATGTTTTTTTTCGGCCAATTTTGACGTTTTCCGCGCCGATTAACGCTTTGCCAAGACTTGCAGTTAGACTTGCGAAGTCTTAAATCAGACTTGGATTAGAGATGCCAAATTTTAAATCCGACTTAGATTATACTTGTCAAGTCTTGAATCAGACTTCGATTGGACTTGCCAAGTCCTAAATCAGACTTGGATTAGACTTGACAAGTCTGAGCGCAGACTTGGATTTAGACTGCCAAGGTTAAAAAGTGACATGATCATGGTTCTGAATCAGTAACGGAATAGGACTTGGATTTAGACTTGCCCAGTACTGATAATGACTTGGCGTTAGGGCCGCGCAAAAAAAACCTGTTAACGACATAAGAACCCCCTTAAATACCTGACAAAAAACGGAAACTTCTCGCAGTATCTGTAGTTCAATTTTCTCAAATTCAAATTTTAAGGTGCCGAATTATATTGATGCAGGGTTTCTGCTGCGAATATCCACGTTTTAATTTTATGATAAGAATTGAATACCCGCTATCTTTGCTTACATTCACTCATTTTTACTCATTTCGTCCATTTTGTTGAAAACCATACCTAGATTTGATGGTCATTTAGAGTCCTGAATAATTAAAAAATGCTTCCTTTGAACTGATCTTTATCATGTTCATGACAACTCTTTACATTTAGAAAAAAACTAGATGCAAAATTTCTGATTGCAGAGCTTTAATCGTAATCCGCTAATCTAGCCAAAATTATTATATTGGTTCTGCTCGCTCTTATTCTCAAAAAGCGCATAATTAAGGAACTTAAATCAAATTCTTTAAATTTAATCCGGTGACTTTGCCGCTGAATTCTTTTTCAATAATTTAGAAAATGTTTTTATCAAAAAAGCATATATTCTCTTAGATCAAAATTGAAATGAACTGAATTGCTTTATATCATAAGCATGGAAAGTTGACTATATAAAATTTAAGTCTGAATGTTTCTTTGAGGGAATTGAGTTACCGCTGGTCACCAATCAAATAACTTTTTTTTATTTCATCCCGGACTTGAGTCTCAGAGCATTTCAGCAGTGAACCAGCACATTTCAGGTGTAAAAAGTTAATTCAGTTCTGAAACATTGAATCTCCAGAATAATTTAAGTTTCTTTATGTGCAGTTCGTCTTCATTATGATTATATTGAGGTCATAGAGTTTGCCCAGGCTAAAATTATCCTGTACAGTCGGAAAATTACTCATAGCCCAAAAATAAGTCTGAGCAGAGTAATGTCATGCTTTTGTAGCTTATAACTGGTAATTGCTATTGTAGTATACACACTATTTATATATAAGCTAGTTTGTAGGCATTTACCACAAAGCCCATTTAGCTTAATAGTTGCGACTTGCTACGCAAATTAAACGTTACAATTGCCCACGCGGAAGTTCGAATCGCATATAAAGAAATGATTGTACACAATAGGATAATATATTAGTTCCTGCCAGGTCGAGGTTTTTGTTTGTCCTTGTTTATGATGCAAATCATTTTTGAACGCACACAGGGGGTACGGTGCGTTCAAACATACACAGGCGAGGAATTTTCTTGAACGAGAAACATAAACACACCAAGTACTTACGGTCGAGCCAAAGTCTGCCCCATAGACGAGCCAAAGACTGTCCCATAGACGCACCTTTTCTGCAACATAGACCAGCTAGAAACCTTGTCATAGGCGAGCTAAAGTCTGCACCATACACTTTTTAAATATTTTTATAGCAGTGCTGTCGGAAAATTGTCTCAAGTTGACTGAAAAAACCAACTTTTGAGATTTTAAACTATGTTCTGGGTGTATTTCTCTCCTCCTTTCTCATCCGGGCTTGGGACCGGCTAAGGCGCAGTTACCAACAAACAACTATAGGAGAATTGAGCAGAGCACTAGAAAAAAAACTAGGCTCGAAAAGCTCTCTCCAAAACAGACAACTTTATAAATGACAACTATAAATGATATGCTTATATTATGAAAAAAAAATAATATCGAATAACTTTTAAAAAAACCAAGTTTGGATTGATCTGAACAACTCCTTGACCCGATGAAGTTTCTGTATTTTTGAAAATAGAATAAGCGAATAAGTCGATATTGAAATACGATCTTTTTTTCTAGGAAAGTTATGCGGACCATTCTTGATGCAAAACCAGCGCAGTCTGTACTTTCTCGAGCTCTCTTTACTGTCCAAGACGACAAGAAAAATTGTGCGACTTTTTGGCTGCCGAAGAAAAAATCGAGGCTCTTTATAGCACACTCATTAAGTCACATTTAATCTACAGAACATGAGAGAAGGTCTCCAAGAGGGCAAAAAAAAGAAATAACGAGGCAAAGTATGGAAAAGCTTTTTTGAGCACATGAGCGAGCGCACCAAAAATTTGAACGAGGCAATTTCTGGATAATAAGCATTATTGGTCTGCCTGGGTATTTTCATAGGCAAAAATGGTCTGGATGGGTATTTTCATAGGGGGTTTTGAACGAGGACCTCAACCTGGTTGGTAACCATAAAAGGATCTTATGTGATCTTTTTTGGTTTTATAGTAGGATTGTACCAATGGATAGTATGTTGTCATATATGATTCTTGCATGCAATCAAAGAAGATTCAACTCAGGACTGTGGTTTAGTAGTCGTTATAATGACTTATAATTCTATAGTACTGAAATTGTTGAGTCGGAGAAAAAATACGGGGAACTATAACAGAGATATGGTTTCCTTCGGTCTACGGTTTAGTATTCTTTAATTTGGTTCATTTTAATACTGAGACATGTGAATATAATGATCATAATTTTTGGGTATATGCTATTTATCGATCAATAAGCATACCCAACTTTAACAACTTTTGTGGCAAAATTACAATTACTATTTAAAAACTCGTATGAATATGAGAATGAAATTGCGTTTTGCCCTTAAAGCGTACATCCAAGTCTTTGTCTTTGATATGAAATTTTGAATAAAATGTTATGAACATTTGAACTCTAATTATCTATAAGTAAATTAAAATGACCAGGATCTAACCTTTGCATCTCATTAAAGTTGCTATGTGTTTTGTTGTCTAATGAAAAGTTGTTTACAATTCAATAAGGGTAAACATAATGTCAAGTGGTTTGTGAATTAACCTTGATCTTCTTTAGTATAAACAACACGAGCAGTAAATAGTTCTTGTTCACTTAAAACAGAAGTGTGGAATATCCGATCTATTTACTATTTCTGGCTTTTGAGCGTGACTTGAAAATCCGCTGACAGTTGCCAAACATATTTGAGACCTGACAAAATCCAGCGCTAAAATTAAACTTTTGTGTACGACCTTCTATTGTTATTATAATAGTTTTTAATTTCATTGCGATATACTGTCCATCAGATAAAATGACTGATATATTTTTTCCTAGCACGTTATCAAGCCTTGCCCTTGCTGTTGTTATTCTGGTCGATCAAAGTTCCTGCAATGTGCTGAAGGAGGGTGCCTTCTCAACTTTGGGATTTCAGCTTGCTGGTTATGGTGAAAGGCTATCGTACAACTGTCTCCAGTTCAGGTACCTTCCTCAACCTCGATAGCTTTGAATCCTGCTTTGGCAATCAAAATTTTAGAATATTGTATTTTGAAGTAAATGAGTCAAATGCACCTGAAAAACTGAAAAGCTGATTATTGTTTTAAACGAGTCAAGGGAAACGAGCTTTCGGCACTCATACAGCTCATATGTTGTGGAATTGAGGTACAAGTGGGGAAAAATTCGCGAAATTCGTGTTGCGAAAACAAATGAAACTGGGATCTTAAAAATTTCAAAGAATATCAAGCTGACATTAGTTGAATATTTTAATAAAGACCAGCTTGAATAAAGACGGAAAAACATTGTAATGTCGGCACAAACATTTGTAGATTGCCGTAAACCTACGTCACGATTAAATGGAACTTTGAACAAAATCACCGAATTGTTGTGTTTTTTTTTTCTAAAAAAGCTTAGAGTTAGTTGTTTTTCACTCGTATTTCTACCACAGCTCAAAACCTTTATGTTGCGTTTAACTGATATGACAACTTTTGACCAAATTAACGTAGAATTTGAATTTGAGATCATTTTTGTTTTTGTCCGTTAATTATACGAAATAATCCTTTCCTCTTTTTGATATTTTAAAACCAAATGATAAGGATGAGGTGTGGTTCCTCCAAAAAGTACCGGTAACCGGGTCGAGGTTTGGCGGTAAATTTTTGTAAGAAAAGCGGTGAAATGCGGTAAAAAAATAAATCTCACCGCGTTTTCTATAAATTAATGTTTTCTATACATTTTTCGCGGTGAATGCAGTGAGTCCCAGTGAATTGTTTTTCATCGCATCCAACCGAATTATTCCAAAAAACAAACTTCCGTACACGGCTTCGAACGTCTCACCACGTGTCGTGTTTCAACTTCTAATTACACTGCGCCATCTGTTACTTAGTTCTCTGATATTTCTTAGGAATTTAATTAAGTTTCAACAAACGTTGGAAAACAAATGCGATGAGTTTTTGAAAAAAATGCGACCTGGGTTTCGGGGTAAGTTTTTGGGTGACAAAAACAAAATGATTTTTGTTTCACCGCAATCATCACATTTCTTACAAAAAAATACCAAAAAAAACTTGACCCAGGTAGGAAAAGGTGTTCTTAATAGAAATAATGGCAGCTCCTGAAAATAACTGATAAAAGTTATATATTCACAGTTTAATTTGTTTTTTCACATATGGCGAATGTGTTCCGCTTATTTTTCTTTAATTTCTTTGGTTATGTGTATATAAAAATAAAAACTTTCCAACGTCATTAACAAATAATCTAAAAATTGAGAAAAGGAAAGAAGCACGAGAGCCACAAAACAGTTAACATTTCTTGAACTGCGAGAAACCAAGATATGCACCAGCCAAAATAAAAACAGGAAACGCTTAAAAGAAAAACTTGTCCTCAATAAAACTCCCGAGAATCTGCCAATTTTGACTAATCTTTGTTATATTTGTTCACTTTTTTGTTTCGATTAATTTGTAAATTTGGACAAACAGTGTTAACATCTTGTTCACTCTTGTCTCATTACAGTTGAGAAATGCATTCTGTTTCTGTGATTCAATTTAATTAATTAGATTTCATGTAAAATTTTCTTCAAAAGATGTCTATTTCGATTGTTTTTGGGGCCGCAGCAATCTTAATTGTCTGAGCTAAACAATTTTATAGACGTTGCTTTGAACCCTCACATATTGGTAAAAACAGCGCCCTTTAGGTTGCGATTAATTTAAAACTGGTGTCTGATTAATCTGAAAATTTAAAATAATGGATGAAATTTTAAATTGAAACCCATGCTACTAACATTATCCCTACAGTATTATCTATGCTCGTATTGCAACAGGTCTCATAGTTCAAACTTTGGTGAGACATTGTTTAGAATTTTTTTTGTGAAAACTTAAGTCTTCACTTTGTAGAACTGAATCAAAAACTTAGTGGGCTGATTTCACAGGCACAATTTTAGAACCTTATGTCAAAAAAATATTTATTCCAATTTTTAACGCGTTTTTTCAATTGATTTGAAAAAAAGTAACTGTTTATTTGTTTTCTTTTAACTCTTTGTTAAAGAAAGTAGAGCAAACGTGTCATTTGGTGACCATTAAAATGGTAAACTGAATTTTCAATAAACAGATTTATTGGCCCATTGTTGGATATAATTCGGAAAACAGTAGTAATGTTTTGTTTTATTTGCTGGAACTAATTCTTCTGCTTGACATCGTACTAAGGCTGACCCTTTTTGGCTTCTTTTATAGCTTGAAACGTATTAGATCTAGATCTACTTATTTCCTCGCCCGAAGTAACTCTACAGGGCAAACCGACACAGGAAAACGCTGAAAGAGATCTCCAATCATTACGGCGGAGGGTACCAAAATACGCTGAAGTTAATGGTATACACATAGTTTGCAAACTATCTGAAGACTAATAAGAATAAGGTGTATTTGCATTGTTTAAAAAAGAGAATAGATTCTTCTCCCTCTGTGGTTGGTTAAGAATATGAAGAGTGCACTCTATAGATTTTAATCTGTACATCTTCAGGATGATTTTTAGAATTTTTTAAAAAAATTTGGTCGAATCCACTTCAAACTATTCAATAAAAAACTAAAACTACTGCACCATGACGGCAATAAAAAATTTAAGAAATGATATCAATTGATGATAGCAAAAAAAGATGATAATAAATTAATTTAACTAGTTGCCTGTACTTCTAGAACATTAATCAACGGTGAGTTGAAAAATCAAAGGAACTGAAATTCCAGAGCGAGTTAAAAGATAAGAGAAGGAACATATAATTTTTAAATTGAGTGAAAAGAAAAAAATTAAACGTAGTTTAATGAAAATTAAAACTCGATAATATCAAACTCCCAATAAAAAAGTCACAACCAATTGAAGAAAATCCCGGGTCGAGGTTTTAGGGTGAATTTTCGTAAGAAATGCGGTGAATGCGGTGAATTTGCGTAAGAAATGCGGTGATTGCGGTGAATGCGGTGAAAAAAAATAATTCACCGCTTTTCACCGCATTTCTTACAAAAATTCACCACCAAATTCACCGCATTTCTTACCAAAATTCACCACATAGACTATTATGGAAAATTAATGTAAGAAATGCGGTGAATGCGGTGAATCGCGGTGAATTATTTTTTTTCACCGCGTTCTCGAAGGCGGTGAATTATTCTTTTTCACCGCTTAATGCGATGAATTATTTTTTTTCACCACATTTCACCGCATTTCTTACGAAAATTCACCGCATATGGTTTCCAAAGTTTACTCAATCTGATTTAAATTCACAAGAAATAACAAAGAAACAAGTGACAGTTGGCGCAGGGGAATAAGGCATGCAGGGTATTAGAAGGCATGCAGGAGGGCAGAGGTTCGAACCCGTGTGGGGACAATTCTTTTTTGTAAGAATACTGAAGACGCGGTGAAAAAAAATAATTCACCGCGATTCACCGCATTCACCGCAAAAAGATGTAAGAAATACGCGGTGAAAATTATTTTTTTTCACCGCATTTCACCGCATTTCTTACGAATATTCACCGCCAAACCTCGACCCGGGATATATTTAAAACAAGCAAACTAATTTAAAGTAGTTAACTTTACAGAAATGATCTGATGAAATACCAACAGCTGAGTTGAGATACTGCTACGTTAACTATCGCTGGATACAAACTTTTTGCACGGGCCGAAGTCTAGTTGTATAATGCACTTAAGTAAGGCTACAACATTCTTATTCGTGGCAGGGGTCATTAGCCGAGAAATCGTGTCTAAACCATTGTTTTTTTAAGTCGGCGATACTGTTTGATTGGCTGGCGCACAAATCAGTATAAACAGATTGAACAAGAGAGTAGCGATTATCTCAGATTATTTGCATTCGCAGCCTCCAATTACGAGAGACTCAATTGGTACAACATTGTCAGACCTCAAACACATCGTAAGTTGTTTTATAAAATTTGTATGTTTTCAAAATTGGATGATTAAAAAAAAATTTATTCCAAAGTGTGTAATTAAATCCAAAAGTTAGATTTGAAAGCCCTAAAAACTATGATCGATACTATTTAAACACCAATGATATGCGGACCGTTTTCTTATCGTTTGGAATTGATTCAATTAAGAGGAGTTAATTGTACTTCCCGAAAGTCTTGATCAGTACTTTTCCACTGAAATACAGGTATTATATTGACAAATCAGTACTGATCACGATTTATCTCAAGACTTGCGAAGACATGTGAAGACTTGCTCAAGACCTGTCGAATTTAAGTCAAGTCTGGGCCATGGCCTGGCAAAATTTGAGTTAAGTCTCGACCAAGACTTGACACGTCTTGATTATTGTGCAGTTAGCTAAAGTAGAATTTAAAGAAGAATCTATTCACAATTAATGCCATTCAAAAATAGAAAAAATTGGATGAAATTTGTTAGGAGAAATTTGCTAATCTGACCAAGCTATTTTTGAATTGAGCACATATTAACTTCAATTGTCCCCTATGTTCAATCCAAAACCAAATAGTTTTCAATGAGCAGAAAAAATTGTCCGTGACTGGTATCTTTAAGCAATATCAGAAATTTTTGCATTCTCTATCAAGTGAACTTTGTGGAAGTGCTAGTAGTGTCTTGAGCTTCCTTTTTCACTTTGGAGAATTTTGAGTCAAGTCAATATAACAGGTGGCCTTATTCTTGCGTGACCAATCTAAAAAAAGTCAGCAAGAAAAATTGTGCTCAAAAGTCGACACAAGACTTGACAAATCCTGGCCAAGATTTGCACAAGTCCTGTCAAGTCATTGCCAAGAATTGTTCCAGACTTAACAGGTCTTGACCAAGACCTGACTCAAGATTTGCTTTAGACATGACCTTAGCCTTAATTTAAGACGTGTCAAGCCTCGAAATGGACGTGATTGGAGCTCTGATACAGAACTGATCCAAGACTTGCGATATCACTGACTCAGTGCAGATTAAGACTCTGTCGGATTCTTCCTAAATTGGCGCCACAAATGACTGCTGAAACAAAAACCAAAAACGTTAACAGCAGTAGCGACTGTTCATTTTTTTCGGAAATGGAGGAATATATATATATATATATATATATATATATATAAATATATATATATATATATATATATATTGGATACATATGTATTTGCGAGGCTGGCTTCAGTCAAATATTCATACTTTTTACGCATGCTGTGATAAACACCCCACTTGGTAACCCTCAGGTTCTTTTTTTGATTTAAAAAACTAAAAAACTTCGAGAGAGGACTCTTTAGAGAGGGGAATCTCTAAATGTTGAACAAAAAGTTGAATGAGAAAATTAAAGAAAAGACTTTGCTCGGATGGGGACAGGGGGGGGGGGGGGGGAGGGGGGACAGACCGCCGTTGAAATCTAAACTAAAAACAATCAGAAAATTTTGTATTAATTTTAGTTATGTTAAATGAAAATTTGGCACCAGTATTTCTCTCCAGTTTCAGGAGAAAAAAATTGAGAGTTTATATGATTTAACCAAAAATTTCCAAAGAAAATCAATAGTTTTTTTAAAACTTTGATTAACGAATTTTTCGTTCTTTATGCAATATGGTGGTAAAAAAATGAAACTTCTGTTTTTTTTCTTGTTACGAAATTTCATGGAAAAGCGAAGAAATGTAGACTTCTCAAAATACTAAAAATTAACTTTTAAAATGTAAAACTAAGAGCAGAATAATTCAATTTTTTCCAAATTTTTGAGTTTTTTTGAGCAAATAATTCTACTTATTTTAACTTTGCTAACCAAAGCAAAAATATCAAAACTTTGCAGACTTAAAAAAACATGATTCTTGAAATGAACATCAAATCAGCCAAAAGTATTAGTGAAAAGCAAAGATGGAAATCTTCTCTTATC